>NC_056745.1:312384294-312386794 GCF_019279795.1 Protopterus annectens | reverse complement strand
TCTGGGAGAGGAATTATGTTTTCACATCTGAATACTACCAACATCTCCATAGTTACTTCAGATTCTTGGATGATATTTTAATTTTATGGAAAAGTCAGGAAAAAGACATACATAATTTTATTGAATATATCAACAAGAGTACACCATTCCTGAGTTTTACACACGAGGTCCAAAAGAGCACAATTCATTATTTAGATGTTAAATTAATGAAAGATGAAAAAGCGAGGAGATACACATCCGCCTTATATCGGAAAGAGAACTTCTCCAACGCATATCTACATTTTGATAGAGACCACCCCCTTGTACTAAAAAAGTATATTGTAAGGGGTCAGATGATTAGGGCTTCTAGAATGACGAGTGAAGAAGATGAATTTCTGAAAGAATTAACTACTCTGAATAACATGTTTTTACAAAGGGGATATCCGAGTGAATTGATTGAGGAAGCAAAAAAATGGGTTACTACATATAGGAATACTAGATATACCCCACTGTTGAGCAGTTTAATACCAAGTAGTAATATACTTACACAAAATGGGGGGACTCTGTCTGATCAAGGGCAGAGAGATCTAAACTTTATTAATAAAACCCCATATTTGACTTTGACATACCACAACAATATTGAATGGTTGAAGAAAAGTATCAACAGTGTATGGGAAATGTTTAAAACTATGCCCACAAGGGAAGACGTCTTTAAGAATAAACTTACTTATAGTTACAGAAGGAATTATAATTTAAAAAACATCTTAGAGAATGGAAAAGAAGGATCTTGCGTTGACAATTCTTCGACTATTAGACATAAAAGAGGGACTTTTAGGTGCAATAGATGCCCCCAATGCCCGTTTATAGCAGGTGAAAAATCTATTTATTTGCCTAGTCTACATACTACCTTAAAAGCAAGAAAATATAGCAGCTGCTATACCAAAGGCCTGGTCTATTTAGCATACTGTACATTTTGTTGGTGCTTCTACGTAGGAAAAACTGAGAGACACCTACGTAGAAGAATATATGAACACATTAGAGACATTAACCGCAAAAATGTCAACAATGCACTTTATAGACAATCCTTATCTTCTGTATTTATGTGAAATAAAATTGGTGAATTAAACTGCCGTGGAGTCGGGTGTTTGGTTTTACACCATTGGATTTCCTGTTTTCCATTTGCTGGGTTTGTTGAACCTATTGCATCTCCCACTGAAACACAAAGGGTTTATGCCATCACTACACCAACATGACACTTCCAGAGAATGTCAATGTACCTGTTTCCCCATTTGGGGATGGGGCAACAGAAATTCTTCCACATCTGTCAATGTGGTATTCCCTAGTAGACTACTTCATGCAGCCAGCCTCTCAGCTGCTCTCTCTCCAGCCTGCACCTTATCATAACCCATCACATCTGTGATATTCCTCTGCTATTGTTGCATCATAGGATTATGGCAGCCACAACACTTATGTCATGGACCACTGAATGACATATCTGCTGACATAATGGCTGCCTAGCAACCCCTCTCACTAGCATGTGTCTCCAATGGGTCCTGAGTATAATATAAAATTTTGTGCATAGATGCTGGTGGTGTAACTGATACACATGCTAGTCATTCTCTCAGGGCCAGGGTCTCAGATATGTGTAGGACCCAAATGGTTAGCTGACATGTTGCATATAAAAGCTCATGGTCATACATGAAGCACAGAGATGAAGAAGACATCTATCCCCTAACATATACACATGCTAAGATATGCACAGCAGACAGGTTTGTAATCTAAGACCCTGAGTTACACATTCTTATTATAATCAATAGATAGAAGGCCCATATGAGCATAGTGTGGAGATTTACTACACCTGTGTAATGGGTTTAACAGTCTGAGGGGGACACCTTTAAGTAGACTGGTTAAATACATCTTACCACAGAAGTGATGCTATATACTATTTTTCTGTCATGGAAGATGGGCCAAAATGATTACTTAACTACATATGTCTCTGAAAATATAGAACTAGTCACAGTAACAGTAAATCATAAAATAAATTATGCAGCTGTTATAAGGACTCTATATATGCATCCAGAGTTCAAAAAGTATTGGTATGTCATGTTATTTTGTTATGTTAATCTTTGAATTTTTGAAGGTGGCTTCTTTGGTGATATGATTTTGTTTATTTTTGTGCACTTTAGGTGAACTGTTATTTCATTTCCTCATTCTGGTGTATTTTGTACTTATGAATGTTTAATGAAAAGTTGGCTTTAAAAAAAAATGATGCTATATATGATTTCCAGACACCTCCGTCAACCAGTAGACGTATTTCAATCAGTACGAGATAGCACTCAAAATGGTGCAATACCACCAAAGTCTGAAATTTTGTAGTTGCATGCATAATACATAGCCGAATGAGACACTATACTACAAATGTATATATTAGAAATGTCTCTTTTTGCATAATTACACCTTCATGCACAATGGGCAAACAGCACAGCATGTTCACAAGGCAATTTTCAGGGATTTAGCATAT
>NC_056745.1:312154294-312379294 GCF_019279795.1 Protopterus annectens | reverse complement strand
AAGGAGGTAAGAATGCTTAGTCAGGGTTATTGCAAGAGCAAAGCCAGTGGTTGGATAAGAAGAGTTTTAGTTTAGTTTTAAATATTGGGAGTGATGTTTGAGTTGTGAGGTCTTGAGGTAGTTGATTCCATATTTTACCAACCGAGTTGGAAAATGTGGAGTCACCTGCTGTGTTATTAGATAGAGAAGTATGAATCAATATTTTGTTAGAGGAGCGTAGGTTTTTTAGATTGTTATAGGGTTTTATGAGGATGGAGAGCATTGGAGTGTTGTCAGGGTGGTAAAGGGCTTTATGGGCAATTGTAAGTTGACTAAATTGTATTTGGTGGAGTAATTCTAGCCACCCTAATTTTTTAGATTGAAGCAATGATGAGTCCTGTATGGAGAGGCTGTAGCAAATCTGGCAATGTTGTTATATGATGTAGCTAGTTTGTTAAGATTATGTTTAGAAAGATTAGTATAAATAGTGGAGGCATATAATAGGGTAGATATTAAGTGGGTTCTAGCTATTGTAGTTTTAGCTTCTGGAGTAAGGAAAGATTTGATTCTATAGAGAGAACCTAGTTTTCTGTTAGTCAATTTTATTGTAGAGTTAATGTGAGTGTCAAATTTTAGTTGATTGTCAGTTGTAATACCCAGGAGTTTGGTGGTTTGGTCTGGAAAGATAAGGGTGCCATTGTTGGATGTGAGTGTGAAATTAATGGAGGGAGATAAGTGAGTGGGAGTAAAAATCAGGAGTTTGGTTTTCTTTGGGTTAAGGAGGAGACAATGATTAGAGAACCATTGCTCTATAGTAGTGAAGGTGTTTTGTGTGAGAGAATAAAGTTCCGACTGTGTTGGGGCTGAGGAAATGATGGTTGTATCATCTGCATATTGAATGCAAGTTGATAGGGGAGTGGCTAGGTGAAGGTCATTTATAAAAATAGAGAATAGTAGAGGGCCTAAGATAGAACCCTGAGGGACTCCTATAGAGGTGGGGAGGAGATCAGAGAGATGGTTATGCCAGAGTACTGCCTGTTTTCGGTTGTCCAGATAAGATGTGAACCAATTTAAGGCTAGATTGTCAAGAGAGAGGGACTTGAGATGATGGAGAAGAAGTTGGTGGTTGACCATGTCAAAGGCTTTAGACAGGTCAACGAAGAAGGCTGAGGAAGGAGTATTATTGTTGCGTTTTTTGTTAATAGAGTCGATAAAGGATAGTAAGGCTGTATTAGTACTATGGAATGGGCGAAAACCATGTTGGCACTTAGCTAGGAGGTTGTGGCTTAGTAGGTGATTTAGTAACTGTTTGTGGATGCATTTCTCCATTATTTTTGCAAGTGGAGATAGTAATGCTATGGGGCGAAGTTGAGTATTCAGTAGAATCACCTCCTTTGAACAGTGGGATGATATATGAGATTTTCCATATAGATGGAATTGTACTTTCTTTTAAGGTCCTGTTAATCAGTATAGAGATGGGGTAAGCTATAGCTTTTGCACCAATTTGGAGGAATTCTGCTGGTAATTTGTCAGCAGAGGAGGTCGTAGGTTTTAATTTTTGAAGTAAGGATGATATATAAGTGGTGGGTATGGGTTTGAGGTGAAATGGAGGGGGAGTGGGGCTTTGAGTTAATAGTTTGGAAGTATCAGGGCTTTGTTGGTTAGCTAGCTTTAGGATGGCAGAGGTAAAGAAATTATTAAAGGCATTAGCTGTTTGTAATGGGCAGTCGGGGTTAGAATCAATTGGATTTGGAGTGGCAACTTTGCCAGGGGATAACAGCATGTTAATAGCGGTCCAAAATTTATGTGGTTGGTGCAGGGATGACTGTTGTAGCTGATTATGAAAGTTCTTTTTATCTTGTAGGATGGCTTTTTTTGTTAAATTTCTTTGTTGTCTGAAAGTGAGGTGGTCAGTTGTGTTTTTTGTGGTACGCCATTTAGCCCAGGCTTTGTTCCTATTAAGGATTAACTTCCTAGTATTGTTTGAGAGCCATTGGGCTGTTTTCGATTTTATGCGTATAGAACGCATTGGAGCATAATGTTCAAGGATTGTCAGAAAGGTATGATTGAAGTAGCTAACAGCTTCGTCTATTGGGAGAGATTTAAGAGCTGACCAATTAACTTGCATAAGTTCATTTTGAAACAAAATGGGGTCAAAACATTTTTTGCTACGGGATGATTTAACTTGGGTAGGGATAGTTAAACTTGTTTTATGCCTTATGATATATGTTAGGGAGTGGTCGCTGAGGTCATCTGGGAGAGTTCCTGTTGTATACTTTTGCCGTGGACTATTTATTAGTATCCAGTCAAGTATACTTTCTTTATTATTCAGTTTGTTTATTCTTGTTGGGGAGTTAATGATTTGAGAGAAGCCATGCAGGTTAATAAGGGTGGATGGATAAGTATGTTTACATAAATTCCAGTCAATATTAAAGTCTCCTAAAAGTATTGTTTCTTGAAGAAGATTTAGAGAAAGCCAGTTTAATAGGTCTTCTAAAATAGTGGGATTTTTTCCTGGGGGAAGATAGGTACAGATAATGTTAACTGTTTTGTGAGGGTTGAGCTGAAGTTTGGAAATAATTATTTCAACATTAATGTCAGATGGAAGGGTATGATTTGTTTAACTTATTTGCAGTCCGGTTTTATAGAGAATTGCAACCCCACCACCTTTTTTGTTTAAGCGGTCTTGTCTGAGGATGTTATACCCTGGGGGGATGATTTCATTATCTTTTATTGTGGGTTTGAGCCAAGTTTCAGTTAGACAGAGAATATCAAACTGTTGGATATCTAGAAGGGCATGAATTTGTGGTATTTTATTGCAAATGCTACGTATATTTAATTGGGCAATTGAAAGTGATTTGGGGGGTTTGGTGGATGGTGTTGGTTTTATTTTGAATTGGTGGCAGTTAGAGGATGGTGGGGGTGAGTTAGGGCCAGGGTTGGGGTGGATGTCGCCATCTATTAATGAGGAGATTAATATAGGGTTGTAAAATTGAGGAGTTTTGCAGTAGTAGTTAAAATGTTTTTTTAGGCTATGACTAGGGTATTTAATATGAGAAAGTCGGTGATATTTAGCTTGAAGGTAGAAAGTTTTGTGGATGGTATTGAGATAGCCCATTGTTAGAGCTAGAGGAGATGTTAGGGTTTGTTTGTGTGGAGTTGTTAGTATGAAGGGAAGGGGTTGTTCATAGGAGGTTGAGAGATAGGTGGAGATGAGAGTAGTTAGGAGAGTTAGGAGTAGCAAAGGTTGATAACAGGGAACAAAGATGGCTGCCGTTCTATAAGCACTGCAGTACTTCAGCTCTTCAAATACCTGAGAAAAAAATCAACCCTGTGGAGTTATACTTAGAGTAAACAAACTAATTGGCAGTTATTACTAATTGACCAGAATTCACTTTTGGTTCTGAGAAAGAAAAATCGAAAAAAAATACTTGGTAATAGCAGGATTGGATCTGATTGTCAGGTTGACTCTGAACAGAGCACCAAACAAAGGACTGATTGATCTCACTTTTGTAACTTTTCTTTGGGAAATAAATCTTCGTGCAGAATTTCGAAATCTCAAAGGAGGACAAAAATATGGAAACTACAACTTCCAAAACCAAGCTGTCAGCTTTGCAATCACCGGAGAAAGAATCTTTAATCAAGAGACAGAAAACTATCAAACAGCAAGAGACTGCAAAAACAGGGCCATCAACAAAATCTGATCAACAGGTCACAATGGAAGAAATCAAATCAGCATTGCTACCTATACAGGATGCCTTAAAAGAGCTAACATCTCAAACACTTTCATTTAGTGACACATGTAATCGGATTCTCGAAAGAATGGAGAAAGCAGAAACTAGAATTGCTACCAATGAAGACAATATATTAATGCTCACTAAAAGAACAGAGACACATGGAACTGACATTCAAATGATGCAAAATAAAATTCTGGACTTGGAAGCAAGATCCAGACGCAACAATATAATCAGTAGAGGGATCCCAGAATCTATTCAATATAATGACCTGATCACTTCTATTACACAAATATTTGAAATACTGCTCAAGGACTCTGCGGTTGTTAAGCAGATGGTCATAGAAAGGGCGCATAGAGCATACAGAGAATCTCAAGCTTCAAATATACCCAGACCTGTTTATGTTAAAATATTGAACTACCAAGATGTGAGCAAAGTACTGTTAACTATTAAAAAATCTGGTGGATCTATAATGTGGCAAAATAATAAAATTTCTATAGCACAGGATTTACCAACACAAATAAGGCAATCTAGACAAATGCTGGCTCCATATTGTAAGTTTCTGATTGACAAAAATATCAGATTTCAAATGAAATATCCTAATAACCTAATTTTTACTGTGGATGGCATTAAATACTCTGTAAGCACAAGGAAAGAAGCAAGACCTACTTTTCTGAAGATTTTTAAGGCTCTCCCATCTTCAGAAATGTGAACAGTCCATTTTGGCTTTCTGCAGCACCAGGGAGAAAGGGATGTTTCATTTATGACAATCTGAGGCTTTAAAATCCTTTGTCTGTTCTGTTTCTTGTAGCAGGCCTGGAATTTTATTTTCTTATCTTATCTCGTAGTTCCAGTTGATTGAACTGCCTTTACAATTTAAATAGCTGAGAAGAAAGAGGAACTGCTGGCGAAGTAAAAAGAAACCTGTTTGGACTTATTTTGCAGGAAAAGGACTATAAGATAGTGTGTGAAGTCAAAGTGATGCAGGTAAACGCTGTGGAAATGCATTGTGTATCAAAAAAGGAGATGGTTATGTGTAGTGGCAGAATAAGGTACTCTAGTTTTTTTTTTTTTTTTATATATTTGTTTTCTCTTTTTTTTCCCTATATCTCCCTTCTCTTTACTCCTTTCCTTTATTCCTGTAGATAGGTGGTATTATTTCTAACTGATAAATGATGTAAAAATGGTTAGTTGATCAGATTTAAACAATGTGCATATAATAATAAAAGAACATAAAAGAAGTTATTTTTTATGTGTAATTTAAGGCATTTTTTCTTATTTCTTCTCCTTTTGCTGTGCTCCCTTCATGCTTTTTTTTTTCTCTTTTTTTATTTTAAACCCTTGGTTCCTCTCTTATTCACATATGGTTATTACAAATGAAAGTGCCATTATAGTTTTATTTTGAACTGCATTGGTTTTCAATATTAATATGTTAGTAGGCAAGTTGTAGGGGAAGAACAAAGCAGATTAAAGTAGTTAGATCATTTTATTCAGTAGATACAGGATGTTGGGAAATGTTAAATAACTGTCTGCTTTCTATGTCAACTAATATTTAATACTGTATAGAACAACAAATTAGAATGTTATTTGCTATTGCTGAATATAAAGCTGAAGTGAATTGAAGTGCATTAGAATCTCAGGGTACAATTAGTTTATTTGTATATCCATAAATATGTACAGAGCTGTAGTTACCTATAAGTAGTGTTTAGTAGGGAATGTCAGAATTAGGCTTTGTAGACGTAGAAGTAGTTGTTGTAGGTTTTTGCATGGGGTTTCATTGTTAAATAATAGAATTAGTAGATTAGTTACTCAGATGGTTTCCAGTAATGTAAAAACCTATGTTCATCCTGGTCCAGAGGAATAGTGGGTAGGCACTGGGTAGGGATAGGATGGCAGTTTTGCTTCCATACAATTGATGATATGCCAACTTATGTTATTCTAAGGTTGCTCAAAGAGATTAGATATTGAGTTATATTTCTAATGAACGTTAAATGTGGATAATAGAATCTTGGAATGTCAAAGGACTCCAGAACATGAAAAAGAAAGCTGTTTTTTCATTTGTTTCTCAAATCATCAGCATGTTGTATTTTATTACAAGAAACGATATGACTAATGATCAGTGGGAGTCAGTGAAGGATAAGAAATGGGTTAGGAAGATTGTGATGGCGGAAGGAACAACAAATAGTGCAGGGGTGGCAATTTTAGTTAAGAATCACTTTCAGGGAGATATTAGGGATGTGAAAATGGATCAGGAGGGTAGATGGTGTTTGGTCCTTCTCACATCCAAATGTTATGATAAACCTATAGTACTAATATGTGTATATGCCCCTAATGTTAATCAGCATCATTTCATAGCTTCAATCTATTCCATTTTACAGTCATACAATAATTGCTATATAGTGTTGGGAGGTGACTGGAACTCTTATCAAGATCCTAAATTAGACAAGTGCTTCTTCAGAGTTCAGTAAACAGGCAATGGTAGCATTGAAAGAATTGAAAATGGATTTCAAACTCTATGACCCTTTTAAACACATACACTCACAAGGGAAAGCAGAGAATTTTACTTATTATTCAACCTGCCATAAAATGTGGTCGAGAAA
Source organism: Protopterus annectens (assembly GCF_019279795.1). Taxonomy (NCBI): domain Eukaryota; kingdom Metazoa; phylum Chordata; order Ceratodontiformes; family Protopteridae; genus Protopterus; species Protopterus annectens. The sequence goes on along the minus strand of NC_056745.1, from coordinate 312,372,981 downwards.
TGAATTTTTCTTAATTTCAGAGGTGTTGATCTCAGCTGACCCTAGTGTTTCTAATCAAGTCAGACAACTCTCAGGCCATTCAAAGATAACTTTAACCTTAAACAGTAGTAATATGGATACTAAGAGGCTTCGAGGGTATAATTGGTCCTTGAACCCATATTTACTAACCAAGGAAGATATATTAATGGAAGTCAAGGAGATACTTAAACAGTCATTAAATAATATTTCCCAAAATAGACACCCAATAGATATAGAATGGGCTACAACTAAAACGCAGCTAAGAGGACTATTTATACAAAAAGCTACATATTATAAAACATTACAAAAGAAGACTCAATTGGATTTAGAAACTAAAATTCAATTACTGGACCAAGATTTGATGAGGAACTATAATGAACAGACAGAAACTGAGCTATTAAGATGTCAAAAAGAACAATTTTTACTTCATAATAGAAATTTGTCACTTTATGAACAAAGAAATTTAGTTAAATATGCAAATCATATTCAAACTCCCTCGAAAGCATTAGCTCAGATTATTAACCAGATGAAATCAACACGATTAATTACTGAAATACACTATAACAATACTACATATACTGACAAGGCGGATATCATGAAGACCTTTGAAAAAATTTTTAATCAGATTTATGGTGAGAAGCAGACACTCTTGCAAGATAAAGACAGAAAAGATTTTTACAGAGAATCACTTTCCCTAATATTGACAAGGAATTTCATAGAGATTTAATCAAACCGATTACAGTTGAGGAGCTGTCCCAAACAATCAAGAAACTGAAGCCTCACAAAGCCCCAGGCCCAGATGGTTTGACCTCGAATTCTACAAATCTTTTAGTGAGATTTTGAGCAGTGTATTGTCACAGACTTTTAATTATATCACTCTAAATAGAATTAATGATCCTCATTTTAATGCCTCAAGGACAGTTCTGATATTAAAAGAGAAAGGTGATTCCAAAAATCCTGATAATTACAGGCCTATATCACTTTTGAATATGGACATGAAAATCATGACATCCATTCTAGCGAGTAGGCTGAAAAGGTAATAAACCCAATAATATCAGAGGAACAGGCGGGTTTATGGATGGGAGGCAGACCACGGATAATACCTTAACGCCCATACCTTAATCTCTTATGCTAAATATAAAACCTGAATTTGTATGCCCTAATTATTGATGCTCAGAAAGCATTTGATAGGGTTAATTTGGATTATTTATTTGATACATTACCTTATTTTAATATACCGCAGGAGTTTATCTCAATGTTAAGGATACTATATAGAAATGCATACACAAATTTATTTATAAATCACGAATGCTCGAATAGGATAAAAATCATAAATGGTACCCGACAAGGCTGCCCATTATCTCCCATCTTATTTAATCTTTACTTGGAGCCTTTATTTTTACACCTTAAGATAAATGTTTTTTATAATTCTCCTGTACTGTATGGAATAAAGGTTAGGATGGCTGCCTATGCAGATGATTTAAACATATATTGTACCACACCTGTTTCCGATACTGAAAAAATATTAGCTGCAATAGAAATCTTTGAGAGAATTTCCAATTACAAGCTAAATTTAAAAAAATCTAAAATATTCCCATTAAAGACACCCACACCTTTTTCAATGCTACCATTAATAGGACAAGTATTGATGGAAGAAAAGATAAAATATCTGGAAATTGTCTTCTCAACTGAAAATAGAGATTTTTTTATTAACAATGTAAAGTCAACTACAGATCAAATAACATTGGATCTTGTAAGATGGAGTAGATTGAAGTTACCGATGATGGCAAGAGCAGCTATCATAAGAATGAATGTTCTTCCCAGAATGTTATATATTTTTAGAGCTGCACAACTCAGAATTACCAAAACATTCTTCAAACAGCTTCATATAAGATTGGGAAGATTTCTTTGGGAACCTAGGAAGATGAGAATTTCATATGAAAAATTGATGGCTCCAAAAAATAAGGGGGGGCTGGAATTACCGGATTTCGAAATGTACTATTTAGTGATTCAGGCCAATAGGATTTTAAAGACGCCTTACTTCGATAGTGATAATAGAAAATGGACACCCAAATGGGTGCTCTTAACGACAAGCATATAAATGAAGTGGGAGTCAACGGTAAAGCATTACCTTTTCTAAATAATTGGACAATGAGTAAATATAAGCTAATGGAGCACATCAAAAGTTATGTAACGGCAATTCAAACTCTTTTCGCTTCCTTAAATTTACTAAAATATATGATGGTTTTCCAACCGTTTCATAGGAACCCAAATTTAACAATTGGTGGTCAATTGATTGATCTAAAGAAATTCCCTTTAATCATGGAGTTAACTGTACTCGATTTATATCCTTTTCTAGGAGTACCAGTACAGGATATTTTAAAAGAAATAGAACTCCCTATTTCCTATTTAATTATAGTAAGACAGCTAAAAGACTTGGTTATAAACTATTTTAACAACTTTGAAATGAAAAGGGAAGATTTAATCATTTCTTGTAATCTATGGGAAGCGCTGTTGCAGGATAGAAAATATATAACCACAGCATATAAATTGATAAAAGAGAGGAAGTATAATAATTATATTCTTTTATCGAGTTACTGGAGAGAGAAATTGATATTCCCAGACGACAATAAGATATTGGAGGCATTTAAATTAACATTAAAGTCCGTATCCCTTCAGAAATTGGTATTTACGCAGCTGATGATATTTAACAATGCATACTATACTTGTCTCACTTTGCACAAATTTGATGCGAAGAATTCACCCATATGCCCACATTGCTTTGATCAGACAGCAGATTTGCTTCACATGTTCTGGAGTTGTAAGTGCATTTATAAATTGTGGAATTCATTAAAATTGCAGTTACAAAAAATGGGTTACCAAAATTCAACACTCTCTTGGGAGTTTATGATTCTTCATATTCCCCCGGAGAATCTAAATAAATCAAAAATGATTGTAATTATGAATATTTGCCTATTAATGAAATTATATATAGCCACAAATTGGTTGAACCCAGCCCAGACATCGTGGGAAAATTTCAGATTGTTGGCAATAAAACACATCTTAGCGCATAAACTGTTAATTAGTGATCACAAGAAAAATATCAACAACATAAAAATCTGGGAGCAAATTTTTAATATTATTTTGGCTTAAGAGGTTGCTATCCACTTTTTCTCAGAAACCAGAATATAGTCTAAATCAACCTTAGATTAGATAGAAAATGTACAGAAAAGACAGATTGTTGGCTTGGATTTGTTAATGTTGGATTTTTTTTTTTTTTTTTTTTTTTCCTTTTGATTGTGAGTGCTGTACCTTTGATCAATACATGAGGTTGATATATATGTGAAATTAACCAATGGAAACATTTTGTATATATTGTATATAATGTGTGAATTTGTAATATGGTTGTGAAAAATAATAAAAAATGATTATTGAAAAAAAAAGAATGGAAGAAATAGAAAGTGTATCATTGAGACCAGGGGATTTAGTGGAGTCCAAAACATTTTGCCAAAAAAGTTCTTTGTACTCTAATTTGGCTTCCCACATACCACCCCTAATCTCTTTAGGAACAATTTCCAAGACAAAAAAAGAAAAAGATGCTTGGGGACATTTTAAGGTATGTCTATACAATGCATTTTTGTTGTATTGTTTCCTAATTTCATATAAATGCTCATATATGCGGTTTTTCAACTTTCTTTCAGTTTTCCCCACGTAAAAAGAGCTGCAAATTTTACATGTGGCGATGTATATAACTCCTTGAGTATTACAGTTAGAGAAGGTGTCACTAACAATATTTCTATCCCTTGAAGGTATGGTAATATGGGTTTGATTAACTACGTATGCACATTGCGAACATGCTCCGCATTTAAAAGTCCCATGTCTTCGTGAAGAACCTTTAGATTTATTAGGCCCATTGAACTCAAACAATTGTTTGAAATTGTGATCTCTCCTATAAATAAATTTCAAGGTTTTGTTTTTAAAAGTCTCCAAATCAGAAAATTCAACAAATTTATTCCATTCCTTGGTAATAACTTCCCTAATGACACCTGAATCCCCCTTAATAATCAAAAATAAAGGCTTCACAAAAATTGTCAACCTCGCTGTTTGGTGGGGCCCTTATATTCTAGGCACACAAACAAGGTTACTCAGTTAACAATTCTCTAAAGAAAAAAAGTGTTTTCAACCCACCACTACACCCTCAATTGAAGAATTTAGAAAATGTCTTGGAAAGGGAAATAAGGAACACAATAGCTCAGCATAAGATTTTCCCTAACTTAACACAAGAAGAAAGGAAAGTGTTCAATGAGCTCAGGAATAACACTAGCATCAGGATTATGCACCCTGACAAAGGGGGCGGAACGGTTTTGATGGACTTTATTACTTATGAATCTAAGATGAATGATTTATTATATGACACCAACAAATACTCCAGAGTTTCCATTAATGAAGTGAATGTATCTCATTCAAAAATCAATTTACTACTTAATGATTTACATTTGGAGGATTCCATCACCCAGGACAATTTCAACTTTTTGTCTAACACACACCCCAGAGATCCCTCGGCTTTTGGTATACCCAAAGTCCACAAAGATCAGGTTGACCCACCATTACGGATGATTGTTTCCTCGGATGGTTCAGCCACTACATCACTTGCAAAATTTGTGGACGAGAAGTTGAAAAAACTCTCACAACAGCGTGTTACCTCACTTAAAGATTCATGGGAATTTCTAAGGTGTGTTGAATCCCACTTATTTTCCCCAGATTTGGTGTTTATTACATTGGATGTGGTGGACCTATTTGGGTCTATTCCCCATGATACAGGCCTACAATGGTTAGAAGAGAGTATGAGGGACAGTAAACTTTTTTCTAATGATGACTTTAACAATTGTTTACTTTTCATGGATATCATTCTGGACAATAATTTTATGTTTTTCCAAGGAGAATTCTTTAAACAAACCAGAGGAGTGGCTATGAGAGCCAAATGTGCTTCCACCTACGCAAACATCATTTTGTCTAGGTGGGAAGAACTATACTTCATTGAGAGCCTCTTTGCAACACATTGGTGCCTATATAAAAGATTCTTGGACAACATTGTTATTTTTTGGACAGGTTCTTATGACACCTTTACAGAATTTTTGCAATACATTAAAAGTACCACTACATTTTTGGATTTTACTTATAATTACAATTCGGATGTGCTTACATACTTGGACATTACTCTTACGAAAACCAACCAAGGTTTTTTATCCAACATTTTTCGCAAAGAAACATTTTCTAATTCATATCTTCACTTCAAAAGTGCTCATCCTTTTTTTCAGAAAAAGAACCTGGTCAAGGGTCAATTGGTTCGGGTTAGTAGGATGACATCTAATGATGTTGATTTTTTTAGTGAAAGTGAAAAAGTTTTAGAAATGTTTAGAGAAAGGGGATACCCCGAAGGTCTATTGCAACAGATGTTGAAGGTAGTGGTTCAGGGGAGACACGAAAGATTTTCTCCCATTTTAAGATGTGGTTCTTTCAATACAGTTCCCCCAGCCCCACCAAACAGCGAGGTTGACAATTTTTGTGAAGCCTTTATTTCTGATTATTCAGGGGATTCAGGTGTCATTAGGGAAGTTATTACCAAGGAATGGAATAGATTTGTTGAATTTTCTGATTTGGAGACTTTTAAAAACAAAACCTTGAAATTTATTTATAGGAGAGATCAGAATTTCAAACAATTGTTTGAGTTCAATGGGCATAATAAATCTAACGGTTCTTCACGAAGGCGTGGGACATTTAAATGCGGAGCATGTTCGCAATGTGCAGTTAATCAAACCCATATTACCATACCTTCAAGGGATAGAAATATTGTTAGTGACACCTTCTCTAACTGTAATACTCAAGGAGTTATATACATTGCCACATGTAAAATTTGCAGCTCTTTTTACGTGGGGAAAACTGAAAGAAAGTTGAAAAAACGCATATATGAGCATTTATATGAAATTAGGAAACAATACAACAAAAATGCATTGCATAGACATACCTTAAAATGTCCCCAAGCATCTTTTTCTTTTTTTGTCTTGGAAATTGTTCCTAAAGAGATTAGGGGTGGTATGTGGGAAGCCAAATTAGAGTACAAAGAACTTTTTTGGCAAATTGTTTTGGACTCCACTAAATCCCCTGGTCTCAATGATACACTTTCTATTTCTTCCGTTCTTAAGCTTAGGGCAGCTAAATTATGATGTTTTTTATTGTTACCACAAGGGGGCACAGTTATACAATATTTAGTAGCATCAAAGCAACATGGTTTAAACACAAGGAAATGCTATTTTTATACTCTGAATATTTATTCTTGTTTATTGTATTTGTCATATATTAAAAGTGGTTTAATTGTTATTTAGTTTATTTGGAATATGTTATATGCTTTTATCACTAGTGAAGATTTTACTTGTTTTTAATAGTTTGATATTTTTTAATGAAGTATTGACTTTCATTGGTTAATTGATGATTTTAATTGATTTATTCTGCATAAAAGGCACTTTACTAACGATGTTCAGTTTTTCTGAAGAAGACCTAGGTGTACTAGGGTCGAAACGTATTTAATTTTTGTGGCGTTAATGTTTGTGGATGGTCAGTCCTTTGTGATATTGGATGTTGCCTTGCACTCGCTTTGAATAAAGGAGTTTTACCAGGTTTCAGTCCTTCATTTGGATTTCCAAGCAGGCTTTTTGTTCTTGGTTTTGGTATTTTAAGCTTGCTCTACCATCGCTGTTTGCTTTTCCATTGGGAGATGAATCCCTCATGGCAAGAATGCCCCTCACTGATATACTAGCCCTGGCCAGGAATGGGGCAGCCAGGAAGTAGGTTTTGCAGGCTAGGTTGCTGAGATGTTGCAGATACAAAGGTGTGTAGGATATGGAAGCAGCAAGTATTACCGACCAAATTATTGTACTGCACATTAAACATCACCTCAAAGCAGGGAGGAGTAACTATGGCATAAAAAGATCATATGCTTTTTTCAGTTTGGCATTATTCATTTATTTATTTATTTATTGTGATGACAAAAAGCAGCTAGGTAGCAATAAGGTCCTGGGTCAAACAAATAGCTACACTAGGTTAAAGAATGCAAACATAGATGGATCTAGTACAAGTTTGCCCCCTCTCGTACTTCTTCTCATCAGTACAGCCTCAGATATTATCACTACAGATATCCTCCCAACCAGAACAGCGAAACATTTTCTTGGATGCGTAATTCCACAGTCTGACTTCAAAGACTCATGGATCATAGTTAGTAACTCAGTTTGTATGCTAAGAAAACAACAGAATCATGTCATACTTAGTAAAATGATTCTTAGCCACATCAAATTACAACTTAAATGTCATAATAATATCAGGACTTGATAGCCCACAGTACAAAATGCTGGAATATTGCTGTTCCTTAAAAGTAATGAATCACCCCCCTTAGCAACGTAGCACATTCATTTCTGTGTTCACATAACTTGAAATCTGGTGTTCATAAACGCTAAACAAATGAGATGCACTTTTATTTAAGTAACCAGATTTTAGTACTGTGCATATTTCCTAAACTACAAGACGCATAAGAAAAAGACAGCAAAATGCACCGACTATAATGCTTCCCTAATAATGCATGTATACACAGCAAACAGTTTGTGCATTTACCCTCCAAAAGAAAGTGGTACTCATGAATAAATGAAGCATTAATAAAGACTGTGTTAAGACAGGAATATTTTAAGAAATACAAGATTCTTCCCAGCAGGAACCCCCAATTATTTTGGAAATATTGCTGCTAGCTGACATGATAGGCCCTTGGAAGCATGTTAAGCAGGAGTGATTCTAAAACCAGTAGTATTTACAATCAAAGTGTTTCATTTTTCCTTATGACATAAAGAGCTGCTACTTTTTATTTGTTTCAATATGAAATTTCACGTCTGCATTTTAATAACTGAATATTATTTCTATTTTCCTTGATTCTGTATTACTTTGGTGTGATGTGAATTAAAGGCTGCTAAATTTGCTGCCTTATTAAGGAAAAACACTTTATACAGTTTGTTCCAGTCTTGCTAGTTTTTTTTTTTTTATCTGTTGTGTTTGTTTTATTGGAACTAAGCACATACGTTCAAATAAGATATATCTTACATGTCTGTTGGAAGAGTTGACAATCCCTTCGGACAAACATGATTCAGTTACCTCCACAATTTGATAATTACTCCCAACGGTATTATAACACAACTGTTGCTATTTTAACTAATTAGCATGACAATATTTAAAGTCATACCCCTGGACTTACTACTAAGCAGCAGTTTAAGGGGAGGATGGCAGCGCACCATGCATATTAATGAAGGCGCGCTGCCTGAACTCAAAATGCTACACAGAGTGTGGACGAGTGCAGGGGGCGTGTCTGAGAGTAGAGCTCTCATAATAAACATGCCTCTGAAAAGTAGAACAGAAGAATGTGTAAATAAATGAGCGAGACAGCTCACAAGTGTCCGCATATCCCCACCAACAGTCCCCATGTGTTCAACAGCAACAGTACAGTCAAATAAAATGAAGAATCTCTATTACTGATGTGCTTTAAAACCCTGAGTACAGCTAACCATAGGTGCGCGGGTTTGCCCATTGCTTAGCTACGGTTAAAGCAGCTGAAAAGGCTGAAGAGGATAACAAGGAATATATATGCAAATGAAGCAGCACTGCAATAGTGGAGTGGTCAGAGCATCCACCTAACGAACAAGCATTCCCGGTTCGAGTCCCACTGCAACACAAATCATTTTCCATGGGAAATCTGTATATGAACATAATTTTACATCATTTTGCCATATAACCTACAGAATAACAATTAAATGTGAACTGGAGTACTGCATGAAATGCACATGTGAAGTGTTAGTGTCATAATGAAAAAGGCACATGTACGCAGGTCTAAGCACAAATAAGCAGCGGTAAGAGTGTGCAAGTGCGCTTGCACGGGGGTAAGCATTGCTCACTCAGAGTAAGCAAAGTAGAAGCTAATGAGTGTAAGAAACTGTAACTGGAGGTTAGCAGTGCTTACCATCGCACAAACCTGTGCAAACCCACTTACAACCACTGTAAAGTGCCTTAATCACTCTGGATCCAACGGCCCAAGTTCTGCCCAGCAACAAAATAAACTGCCTCAGCAAGGTTCAAACCCAGGACCCTGTACACTATAGTCACAGGAGTTAACCACTAAGCCATCAAAGCAATAGATAAGTGCAGATATATATGTATATATACATATATATATATATGTATATATATATATATATATATATATATATATATATATATATATATATATATTGATACACACACACACACACACACACACACACACACACACACATATATATATAAAATATGTGTGTGTGTGTGTGTGTGTGTGTGTGTGTGTGTGTGTGTGTGTGTGTGTGTGTGTGTGTGTGTGTGTGTGCTTAGATATACACAAATATACAGCTATGATAGGAAACAGCACACAAGAATGACGTATGTTCACAGGCTATGCCAATGGAAGTGAGGGGCCCAAGCAAGAAACATGTAACATGTAGCATGACTTCCCCCCATCCGGACAGAGGAAACATACACACAAACCCACAAACAATGTAAATAGTCCACTGCTCCACAGACCACAGGCAGGATACAACCAGGGGGGTACACAGTGCACCCATGAAATCTAATCTTGGAACACAGACAGAAGCATCCCTTATGGGACACCCCAAAAATTGACATATAATGGAAGGAAGCTGATGCGATGACCATTCTGGCCTGGGTGTGTACATACCCGGAATACAAGGGTGGGAAAGCCTGATGACCCATGGATCGAGACAATGTACGTCATGGGTCCCGTGAAGTGGAGAGTGGGCAGCGTGTAGTGGTGTGTTCAGACCCAACCTGCACCCAGAGTAAGGATGGGTGCTGTAGAGGAGGTGCGGGTGGGGGGACTATGGGTAGATTGTTATGGGTCTAGGTGTGCAAGTGTTGTCTGATGTGGGTCTATATGGACAGCAAAAGAACAAGCTGCAAGGAAATATGAATAACAACCAGAACTGAGAAAAACACACTTTATAATAGCAAAGCTTTCGGATAAAATCCTTCCTCAATACTAATACAAAAAAATCTAAAAACCAAATGGTTTAAATACAGGTCACTGAAGTCACATGACCAGCAGTCCAAAAAATCATGTGACCACAAGTATATAATTTAGTTTATATATATAATATAGTTTATATACTTGTGGTCACATGATTTTTGGACTGCTGGTCATGTGACTTCAGTGACCTGTATTTAAACCATTTGGTTTTTAGATTTGTTTGTATTAGTTTTGAGGAAGGATTTTATCTATATGGACAGCCCCAGGGATGTAAGCAAAAGTGTTCATTGGGCAGAGGCATCGTCCAACGAGCAGCCACACCCGCTACGAGTCCCACTTCAGCAAAGTCTAATCTACATGGTAAAGAATGGAATAACCAGATGTAGATGTATATATGTAGAGGTATGTGTGTGTATATATCTACCCATAGCTACATGGAGATATACCTCTCCCTCTCCATAGTACAAATGTATACATACAGAGAGAGAATACATATACATGCAGACACACATACACCCATATGTTGTTAGATATATATATATATATATATATATATATATATATATATATATATATATATGTAGACAGCAATATATAAATATATACATGTATGCATACAAATACATATATATGGATATAGATATGTAGAAATATATATGTATACATGTGTGTAAACATACACATATATATAGCTAGGGTATTAATTGAATCATGTATAAGTGCTGTAGAGGATGGGCAAGTGGGGGAACTATGGGTATGCAATTATGGGCCTAGGCGAGCAGGTGTTGGCTGGCAAAGTTGTATTAGGACTGCCCCAGGGATGTAAGTAATACTGCGAATTGAGCAGAGCTTACACCCATACCTCTCAACCTCTAAGAGCAAAACCACTGGACAGAACCTAAACCATTGGGGGGGCAAATAGGGACAGAAAGCACATATTCCACATACAACCTTAGAAAGCTGCTAGAATAATAGGTTATGCATTAGCATGACTCGGCTGAAGGATGTGGGGTCCTAAACCCAATTACTTGTCTGTATTTAATGGCATCAGTTCCCAGGTATTTGCCAGACAGGTGCAGATTGTAAGAGGAACACACCAATAGTATGAAGCAAACTCTGGACAGGCCACGGATTCTGTACAGTCGACAGGCATACTTACGTCTAACGGGCGGCCATTCCTGATATGGGTCACACTGCAGTACAGTCCAGTTTACATGGCTAAGTACAGTATAACCATATGTGTTGTTGCATAACTCACTACATAACACCTACGAACACATGGTCGCAACACCCCACTGTAGGCATGTAAGCCGATGTAATAGGCATCACACGGTATTATTGTAGTCCTCACCCCCACCCAGGGGTGTGAGTGTCCGACACAAACACCAAATGCAGTGCATATACACAGCTGTTGTCATAGACAACATGGCCAGCTGTGGACCTTCCCTGTGGCCATCCTGCACATCCCTGGATAATCCCCCTACTAACACCCCCCTTTGTGCCCCATGCACACCATGTACCTATCAGCCCCTGATCCATTTCTATTAATATCTATGGGTACATATAGGTAACACCCTCTTCCCCCACTATATTGCCAGTATCTGGAACCCCAAACCACATGTAGTATCACAGCTGTCTCACAGGACACATGTAACTAACACATGAAGGAACACCACAAGCACACCTGGAGCAGCACAGGCTCGCCACCTTGTGAACTCCCCCCCCCACACTATATACCACTACATCAAGTAGTGATACCGACACCTCTTGTCCTGCCTTGCATACAAATCCCAACATCTGACATACCTTCCCTATTGCTCCCCATCCAATTATACCTACAGGCTACTATACAGTTACAATGTCACCCCCACTACCTACCTGCCTACTCCTTAGCTATTCGCCTCTACTGTACCACACAGGTATGGAATAACTACACCTACCCCGAATACCTGCATGTAACCTATCCAGACCTGTGAAACAGGAATCCTACCTCACCTTAAATTGACCTTTGTCAACAGTCATACCTGACATGTAAACCTGACCTAAGCATGGATAATACTGACAGTTTAATGTAAACTAAGCATGATTAATGGGGGATGTAGCTATGTTATGTCTGTTACCCTCCATGAATGTGAAAACCCCAGTATTAATTGGGATATGTAGCTGGGGTCAATGTAGAGCTCTACACCCCGGGCCACTGCTGACAATGGACAAGCATACAGTCCGACTGTCCCAGCTGACAGATGTGAACAAAATGCATGACGCTGCACATGTGTATGCAGGAGCAAGTGGGTGTAAGCCTGTTTGGCCACCGGTATGCGAGTACCACACTGGTGAAGCAATGTAGAGGCCAACGGAGTACAAGCACCGCAACCAGAGGTTAGTAATGCTGTGCTTCGTGCACAAAACCACCTACAAATGTTCTACAGTGCCTTAGCCACCACTAAGCCAACAGCTGTTGTTGTGGCCATTAACAAAATAATCTACACTGCCAGGTTGCAAACCCCCGACCCTGCACACTATAGTAGACGTGAGTTCCACTAAGTCATGGCGGATACACATTCAACTGCTGTGATCACAAACACATCATCCAGCACAGGCATCCAACAGTATAGGAAATGTATGTAATTATGTAGATGTATGTGGGTGTGTATGTACATAGATATATATATATATATATATATATATATATATATATATATATATATATATGAAGAATGAACGTTGTGACAATAAAGCATACAAAAAGAATGAGGAGAAAAACAACAGCAACACTTGTATTAATTTATGCTGTCATCTTATGTCATATCAAGCTGGGCAGGGTTGAGCAAATCATTGCTTCTCAAACCACAGGTTGGATACTACCAGTGGGAATAACATTGTCCACCTGCTAAGTCTACCTTACAAACAATTACAGGGTAGTCCCTGGTGGGACTACCCAAAAAATGCAGGTTGTTTGGACTTCCAACCATTACACAAGCCAGGGCAGGTATGTTCAAGGACTAAAATGTTGGGAGAGCCTGATGATACATGGGTTGAGACAACATAAGTGTAGGGCCCCTAACGCTGGGGTGAGGGCAATGTGTGGAGGTGTGTTATGGCTGAGATAGCAACTGGAGAATGGATGGTTTGTGTGTATGTGGAACTCGGGTGAGGTGGAGGAACCATGGGTATGAAATATGGATCTAGGCGTGTCAGGGTTGGATGGCCCGGTTCTAATTGGACCGCCTCATGGAGGTCAGCGAGTTCGTTATAAATATATATATATGCATACATACATACATACATCTATATGTAGAAGTACATTCCCTGTACCACATTCATTCCTTTTGCAGACATAAATAACATGAAAGTGCCCCTACAAACCTCGACAGTAGATAGAATAATAGGTTTTGCATAGCCATAAATGTAATAGGTTCATAGGTATGTACTAGGCTATCTGCCGAAGGTCATTTATAAGCCTAGCCAAGCAGTGTCAGCTCACGCCGCCCCATTGATCAGTTTACTGGGCCTCTGAGCTATTGAATTGATCCCAGTATGTCCCAATCTTTGACCCCCCCACCCCCAATTATATTTGGCTTTGTCTAGACTTCTTACATTGTAAGGTTGAGAGGTATGATTCTCGTGTATGTTTAGTTGTGTAGTTTGGCCTCTAAGGCTGAAGTCATGACTGAATGGAGTCCTGACTCATTGGAACAGTCTGCATACTCAGTTAACAGATGTTAAATAAACATTTATTCATAGTCCATTACAGAAAAGATGGTGACCCCCTTCTCTGCATTGTGGCTTATATATCCCCACTCAATTTCATGCCAAATGCATGGCCTTTGTAATAGTGCAGGCCTTACTTAGACTGTCATGAAATGCTTGTCATATATATGTATATATATATATATATATATATATATATATATATATATATATATATATATATATATATGTTGTGTCTTTCGGCTTATTCCTGGTTAGGGGTCGCCACAGCGGAACTCTGGTCTGCTAATGATTGGCAGTAGATTTTTATGTGCTGACTTGCCGGGCCTAATACACAACCTTCAATGAAGGAACGCCCATTCACTCATGTCGACACACAGAAGACGCTCTAACTGAGAATCGAACGGGCAACGTCTAACTGTGAGGCGACAACGCTACCACAGCACCACCACCTATATATATATATTTATTTCTTTGCGACATTTTCATGATTCTGCTGGGATATAAACTTCCTAGTCAAAATAAGCTGTTGTTTTGTTTCCATTGTATACTGCAGTACTATAGTATTAGAGTTACAAGAAGATAGAGGGAAGGGACGAATCTGCAATAATTCAGAGTTGTGTAGTTAGTTTCGAAGTCAGTGCTGTTCTCAAAAAAATAAAATGTGAGGACTTTCCCATTATGAAATATTTGAATCATTCCTGTGATTTGCTGGCTACGTCAACGCCAATCACTAAATCAGTCTTATTTGTAATATAATATTGCCGAACCTGTACATCATTGGTTTACATGTGTAACGTGTGCGTTATCAGATAGTCATAGTTATTAATTTATTTTAGTGTCTTATTAACAGGAGTAATGAAGTAATGAAGTATAGAGTCTAATCTTGAAATAGACATGTGTGTCCCAGGTTGGACAACCCAAAGATTGGGAATAGTGTCCTATTGGTCACTCATTTCACCAATGTTTGTGGACTAAAAGGTTGGGATGTCTGAGGATACTTGGATTGAGTTTGAGGATACTTGGATTGAGTCAACCAATGGGATGGGTCCAGAGGAGTAGGGAGTGGCAAATGTGTAGTGGTGTGGATACACCATGTTTCCAAATAGAGAATGGACGACTGATGTGTCAGTGAAATGTTGAGGTGGGTGTTTGGGGAACTAGGATCCATGGGTAGATGGGTATATATGCAAATGAAGCAGCACAGCAATAGTGTAGGGGTTATAGCACCCGCCTAACTAACAGGCATTCCCCGTTCGAGTCTCACTGCAGCACATATCATTTTCCATGTGAAATCTGTATATGAACATATTTGTACATCTTTTTGCTGTAAAACCTACATAATAACATTTAAATGTGAACTGGAGTACTGCATGAAATGCACATGTGAAGTGTCAGTGTCATAATGAATTTAGGCAGTAGTAAGCAGGTTTAAGCACAAATAAGCAGTAGTAAGCATGTTTATGTGCGTTTGCATGCGGGTAAGCACTGCTAAAGTCTGGTTACAGTTTCTTATACTCAGTTACCTGCTGAATTGCTTAACCTGTGTAGGCATTGCTTAGCTCTGCGCAAACCCATGCAACCTTGCTTACAACTGCTTAAGAGTGCCTCGGTCACTCTGTAGCCAACATCCCTTGTTCTGCTCAGCAACAAAATAAACTGCCTCTCCAAGGCTCAAACCCAGGACCCTTCACTCAATACACAAAGTGATTTACCACTAAACCATGGCAGATATTAATAACCTCAAGTTTGCACAAACATATCCTGCAATGCAATCAGTCAACAGTACAAATAATGTAATATTATCACACCACATAACCTGTTAATGCAAGAAGTCTGGACAAAGTATGCCAAATTGTGGGTACAAATAGGGATATATGTCAACTAATGCTCTGTTACACTCAAAATGTTGCTAGTTACACAGTTATATGTATTAGAAAACATATGTAGAAGTAGATGAAGTCTGAAACACAAAAGTGTTGCCACTAGTTGCTGACTTCAATGCTGGGATCATCCATAACAATTGCCAAGTGAATGAGGAACAGGCCAAAATATGAGCCGAACATGCATGGACATATGGACAGCTATATCTGTAAATGTAGACAGATAGACAGCTATATGTAGATATATATATATATATATATATATATATATATATATATAAATGTATGACTCACAAATAATCATAAAACAGCACTTGTATATAGATACATACATATGTTCATATGCATGTATATATATATATATATATATATATATATATATATATATATGTATATATATATATATATATATATATATATATATATATATATATATATGTATATATATTATATATATATATTAATATATATATATATATATATATATATATACACTAGACAATCTCGGCATACTGAAATGTCAAAATTCAGTATGGTGAGACCGAATAGTGGAAAGTGCAGTTACCCAAAACTACACTATGCCGAATCTGCAAATGTCAAATCCGCCACTATTGTGGTGTCGCGTTCATGACATGTGGTATGGTTTGTAGATTTATCTGGGGTTTCAGGTAAGTGTTGTGTGTTTGAGGATATTGGGTGGGGATTTCAGTGTGTGTGAGTGTGTATGGTGGTGTTTTTTGTGTTTGTGTGTTTAGTGTGACCTCGGAGTTAGAACATATAAGTAGGGGGCTGTGGGGGGTGCAGGGGGGCTTGCCGCCTGCTTATAGGTAGGTTAGGTGTGTTTGTGTGTGTTGTTATGTTTGTTTAGTTAGGTAGGTGTATGTGTGTGTGATTATGTCCTGGTTTGTGTGTGTGTGTGTGAATGGTTGCGGTTGTGGTATTCGTGATTATGGATTTTCGTGTATATGGATTTTCAGCTATTCAGTCTCAAAATACTGAAATTCGACATTTCGATTGTATAGTGAATCCATATGCAGAGGTATATATATATATATATATATATATATATATATATATATATATATATATACATATATATATATATATATATATATATATATATATATATATATATATATAAAACACTGTGAACAGGTAGTTACATTTGGAATGTGGAGGCCATTGAGCCCCCACATAAGAACAAAGGAAACATGGTGGCCACCCATGGACAGTCATGACAACATCTACATGGACATAAAGGTGCCTGGATATACAGCCATATGAGATATATATATAGGTACATACACATATATACACACAAAAAGTATCAGTAGCCATACATATGTAGAAGTAGTGTGGAAGTACTGGGTGCAAAGTATATCCCTCAGCCACAAGCCCTGCAACTGGCACCTGTGAAATGTGCAGTGTGGCAACCATTCCCACAAATGAGAATACTCACATTAAACATATACCCACCCACAAATCAAAGGACATGACACAACACACAGGTATGCATACATAGATAACCTTTATTCCTGTACTATGCAATAATGTATGCCAGTACTGACACCACATAAGGTTTGAAATATGTAATCAGTCATGAATGAAAGGCCCACACAAAACAGTAGATGCAAGCAATGTGTATATGTACCATACTATGCTGTGTAGGCCAAGGCCTTCAATTAGTACAACAGTAGGAACAGGATTTGCCTTCAGAATATGTAACAATCAACAAATACAGATGTAGTTCAGCACTCTCCAATTACACCCTGTAGTCAAGCCTTAGGGGGAAAGATAGCACTTGAGTTAATGTCACATTATCTTGTACATATCATTGCTTAACCTAATACCTCACTATCACACTGAGTGACCCTCGTCTTAACAGTTATATCACCAGAAAGGTGCCATAGCCTAGGTTAATGGCATAGGACCCCCCCATAAAAGGCTGTACAAATGAAAAGGAACACTATTAAACCACACACTTACCTCAGGAATGTACAAGGCCACACATGTGTTCACCAGCTGTTGCCCCCATATACATGGACATGGCTCAACAGTTGGTGTGGGAGTCCATGATATGACTGGGATGATAGCAGTAATGCTAGCAGTAAATAATGATAGGTCATTACCTAGCGACCCTTCCTGTATCACAGCGGGACAAAGACTGGCATAAATGTGGAGGACAGAGGCAGGAACATAGGGCCATATTTGCATTATTGCTGTTACACACCCTGGAAATTGCTGGTGTTACAGGATTCGTTGCAGCATATCCTTATTCAGGGATACAACATTGAAATACAAATGGATGTACTGATAGCATTCAACAGACAGAATGCTACAGATATAGTTGGGACAGTACCTGTGTGGTGCACAATCAAAACCTAACTGCCAATCACCCTGATATCATACGGATAGGTCCACAGTTGAGAACTATTCAGACAGACAGCATTCCATGAAAAAGTACCATGTACACAGAAACCCTGTAAGAACAGCAAGATACATTGCACACAACAACACTACTCACACTGTCTGTAGGTTTGGAGCCTTACCCAAATGTGGATTTGGCCTGTGTCTGCAGGTTCTGCTTTTAGAGGTATTGCTACCTGCTGTTTGTAACACTGATGTCCACACACAGGAAGGATGTCTTCCATACTGTAAAGGTGAAGGGACTATGCCCACAGAAGGCAGCAATTTATAGTACAGGGTTGCCATGACAGTGGTTATCTGAAGTACTGCACAGCAGGCTGCATGCAATTAGCAACTGATGGACACTCACTGGTGCAGAGTCCACCACCTGATCATGTGCAATACCAACAAAAGCATGCTGCAATTTATTCAAACCAGCTCAATCACTCTACTGGAGAGACTGAGAGAGAAAGAGAGAGAAAAAAATCACGTCAAGAAAATTCACAAAGCTCAGGGTTGTGTTACAGTGGAAACAACATAACAGGCATGTGAAACAGATATGCATTTATTGGCCTGTAGTATATGGCATAGAATGATAGGATGTATACTCCGAAAGAATGTATATGTGCCATCAGTACATGTTCCTGTAATGATGCTGTGCTCAACAACTGCACTGGTCAGTAGTATTAGTCTCTGTGGGCAGTGGGACATACCTGTCAAATGTGCAGACCAGTGGTGAATAGCAAGGATGTGACCCATGATATCTGTGTTCTGTAAATTACTGTGGCCAGTGGCTGGTGGGGGTATTAATACTGCCACGATAGACACATGGGTGAGAGAACACACCACCTGCAGGACAATCATGTTAAAGTGTAGCATAGCATGCCCACACTGCCATAGCAGTATAATATGCTTATCTAAAGGTTGTCATCATATATACCCCCAGAATGTTAGTCTGTGTTCACATGTGACACCTGCCTGTGTTGCAGCAAGACAGAACAGTTCAGCTGTGAAGTAAAGAGGGTACATGAGTGTGGTCCAGATGTTTGTACCCACCCCACATACAGATACATATATGTGTGATACATATTCACAGCTGTGTATGTGTACAGAACCTCAGAAAGTTATACATTTATATAGGTATATAAACAACACAAAATGATATCTACACATATATGCACATATGTATATATACATATATATATATATATATATATATATATATATATATGTGTGTGTGTGTGTGTGTGTGTGTGTGTGTGTGTGTGTGTGTGTGTGTGTGTGTATACAGACAGATATATGTGTGTGTGTATGTCGACATATATATATATATATATAAAAATATATATACATGTCAGTACATTTTCCCTGCCATGACATGTGTGAGAGAACATCACACATCAATATGCAGCATACCTACACACCAGTACATGGCTGCAAGATGGAGTGTGGAATGAAGTGTGTAACCCATGTTGGGAGCACATTGCAATTCATAGGTTCATAGATTAGTACTAAGCTAACTGCCCTTGCAAGCCATTTTAAGCCTAGCCAATTATCCCTTGTGAGACTCAAACCCCACACCTTCTGCTTATAAGGCAAGCACCTTAACCATTAGGCCACCCTCTCAACCCTTGTATTTGTATATATTATAATTGTACGGGATGGTGGGGTATATATGTTGGTGAAGGGTATTAGGCACATATTGATATGTAGGTCTGCTTGGGTGACAAATGAGACAGCATACAGGGCTGGTATATGGCAAATGTGGTGGTTAAACACTGTGAACGGGTAGTTACATTTGGAATGTGGAGGCCATTGAGCCCCCAATAGGAACAAAGGAAACATGGTGGCCACCCATGGACAGTCATGACAACATCTACATGGACATAAAGGTGCCTGGGCTGTGTGCTGGGCAGGAGGGATATGCATGCTGAACCTTGTGTATGTGTACTGCATGCCAACAGGTGATGTAGCACATACCCCATGTCACTGTGGACCTCCCTATGCCCAATACCCGCGACCTACCTGGGTGACAGACACATGTCTGTGTGTGCTCCATGGGGGGAACACCATCCCCTGAGGTGGTTCCACATGAAGGTAGTGATGGAACAGTATAAAATGAGGTTCCATGGTGGGGCATGGATGTGATGTGGACTGGTAACATGTGCACATAAGGTTGGAGTGGTGTTCCTGCTGGCAAATAACCCTTGCACATATTGGTGTGTAACTGTCATGGAACATATGTGGGCTGTAATAGTCCACACAATCCCAGAACATGTCCAACAGCATGCATAGATATCCCCAACACTACAGAATGGCAGATGTGTTGCAATCACATAGCAGGCCTACCACATGCATATGTGGAAACATAGTGGCAGTGACAATGGCATGCAGATGAAATACCCTGTAACAGCCCTACAACTCTAGTTTCTCCACAGGGAGCATGCCTATAACCACATAGCAGAAGATGTTGTACAATACAATATATGGCCCAATGGTACACATACCGGACCCATACCAGTAGCGTAGTGTGAACATTATGTTGGAGCTGATATGGTGGCAGGAGACTGATATGTGTATCGTATCATGGCAAACTTGACATACGAGTTGCTCAGACATATTCCATCATTATATCTTTCAGGGAGTACGGCACACCAGAGAAACCCTGCATACAATGCTGCTGAGGAGGAGATCATCATCACCAGCATGATCCAGAACTATGAGCTGCTCTTCTCACAGACAAGCATGGACCAGCAGGAGAGAACAGCCATGTGGACTGATGTGGCCATAGGGTGAATGAGGTGGGGTTGCACAACTGAACCTATGAGCAGGTCCGCCACCATTGTAGTGACCTGCTCCAGCAAGTATAACGTCGTGCCGCTGCCATGCAGGGTGACCACCTTGCAACAGGGGGGGCCATAACATCCATCCCACCCTCACCAGAGCGGAGGAGCTGCTCATCAGCTTGGTAGCACCTGCCTGCCCGCAAGAGCTCCAGACCTATACGGTCATGGAGGTAGGTGCTACTCACACACCACACATTGAGCCTGCAGGTAAGGTTCCAGGGCATATCAGTAGACTACTGTATCGTATGCATCTGTACAGGTAGACCATGCATGTGTGAGATGTGGGGTATGCTGCTGTGTAGTACCGATAAGCAGTAATGCATAAACTGTAGTACTGTGGACTTCAGCTGTTGTTGTACTGTAATATTGCAGCCACCCTGTAGCAATTCCACAGCTGTGGTCACTGACATCAACTCTAACCCATGTCATTGTAGGTACCTCTGGGATACCAGCAAGTCAGTGGCCGAATGTCGGTGAGTATGGTTTAAGGTTATGCTTGGCAATTCACTGTGCATGTCATAGTTAAGGTGTAGGCTATGTACACATCTAACACACCTACCCATAATGCATGCTGTACATGTGCACTGACACAGCACACACCTCACTAATGGGATTACCAGCCTCAAACACATGCAATACACAGTCCATTTCAGACAACTGTGGCTACACTCCAGTGCACATTGCCCAGGCACAGCTGACATCTGCCCAACATACATAGCTATGTCATACACAGAGCAGTTGAACATGTTACATATAACGACATCCCACTCCCTCAGCTAACACATGCTCCAGTGTCCTAAACCTAATCAACACATTACACAGAACATACTGGAGGGATAGAGCCGTGTCCTGGGGAATCACTACACTCTGGAACGGACTACTCATACATGTCAGGCAATGCTACTCATTGGCCCTCTTGAGAAAAACACTTGCCAATTGGATGGGAAATGGGGAATACACTCTGGGTAGCATGTGTGTGCCACAGCCTGACAGGGGCACAGGGGAACAACATTAGTGGGTTGTGCATGGCAGGGAATCCCTGTGACTAGGCTTATGTAGGCCCCAAGACCAATAGAGCAGTACTCATCTATGAACCTCTGTGTACCACAGGCAACATCAGCCAGGGCCCAATCATGGTCAATAATGGTCTCTACACTCACCATAGGTACAGTACAATGTCTGTGTGTTTGGTCTAATGGTAATCTCCCACTCATACATGCACCACTGATGATGACTTATGTGAATACACATCAAGCAGTCACTAAACACGTGTCCACACATGATCCAGGAGCACACAGAGGCTGTGAGCAGCAACAGTAACACACCTTTCACACAGAGACACATCCTGCAATAGTGTGCACACCCATGAGTTATGGTGTACAGTACATGCCAGGGTGCTGAACGGATGCACAGCAATGCTGTGGACATGGGTGCAGTGGGTTCCAGAGAGAGGGCCATCACCTACAAACAGAAGCCATGCATCACAGCCTTGTATAATGTTGGTAACGGGGATTGACTACAGTTGCACTGCATGTTGTTCGGCCCCACATGTCCTGCATGCTGACATGTGTGTAATTACAGGTATGTGTGTGATACTTTACTGCACCATCGCCTGCTATTGTGTGTGTTATGGGGTTGTGGAAGCTGTCTGTAGGTGCTTTCTGGTGTAGTGGATGGGTTGCCATGTATGTCGACTGCATGTGTGTATGTCTGTGTGTGTGGTCATGTCTGTACACGTGTGTGTGTGTGTGTGTGTGTGTGTGTGTGTGTGTATTTACTGTTTAGCGGCATTGTACAGGTCTTACAGTCTGTTCCCTGTTTAACCCTCACAGGTGGCAAGGTGGCGCTGGGTCCCCCCCGCAGGGAATCTGACGTCACTGATACAGACAGTGACCATGAAGATAGGTGTGTTGAGGCACAGGAAGGATCGTCAGGGGCTGAAGCTTTCCCACCAATTGACAACCCACACGTATCCACACCATCCAAGCACACAGTCACACTGCCTTTACACACCTCATCACCATTGGCCATAGCTGAGGGACAGCCTACAGTTGGCATGGGCCAGGACAGTGTGGTATCTATGGCACGTGTGTCAGGACACAGCAGCCATAGCCAGATGTCTGGTGGGGTATCACATAGGTAGATGTGCAGGGGTGCGCGTAGGAGCACTGCTGGTCATCATGCACCTGGCAGACATGCAACCCCTATTTCAACCACACACATGTTCCAGACTGTCATGGAGGCATAGGCATGAATGGAACCGTACACCAGGCAGGGTCTAAGGGCATAGAGGGCTCATCACACCTCTGTAACTGACAGCATCCATGACCTAGCAGGTGCCATCCGTAATTACACTGAGGTCCTGGATATCTATGGATGGTGGGGTGAGACATTGGAACTCATCCAAAATGTCATGTCCATGCATCAGGACAGGGCGGGACAGTTGCAACGGCCATGTGGACATATGCCAGCAACACCAGCAGCTGGAGGTTGCCGTGGATGTCCGAACAGTTACAGCTGCTCCCGTCGTGGCAGTACCAGCCCCAGCACTGTGGGGGAGGGGCTGTCCACAACCCGTCAGACCAGAAAATGTGCACATGGCCCTGGCCCATCCCAGGAGGGACCTGGATCCAGTGGATGTCTGTCAAACTCGGGGGAGAGTACTCGGTCTGGTTCTGTACCTGATACGGCCTGTAGCACCCCTGCCAGGCACAGGTTCCGTGTCCATGGCCAGAGACAGTGAACTGCAAACACTGCCAGGTACAGTCTGCAGCTGTCCCACAATTCCCTGTATAGGGCAGCCACATGGAGGAACTGTGTGCATGCAGACACACACACATAAACAACGAACCTAGGGCAACCACATACCTGCACACACGACATCACCAGTGGCCCATACAAATACTCAGCCCCCTCACACACACACACACATGTTGTCAATTGTATGGCTCAGCCTAGGCCTCTGGAAAACCAACAGCACACCCTGTACATATGATGATACCTGTGCCACTGCCTGACAGCTGTAACATTGATGCAGGGACAGGCTAACATGGTTCTGATGCACAGGGTGACTGTACAACAGTGTAGCAATGGAATGATGTGTAGCATGTTGTCAGCAGTAAAGTGAAATGCTAATATCTTGGAAGGTGTAGCTGTGCAGGGATGATGCATCCTAGGGGTAACTAACAATGTTGTATTGTTGTCACCAGTATCTGCTCAGATTGTGTTGTGTTTGTCCATGTGCTGATGGGTGTAGTGGTGTCAGCAGGCCTTCTACAGTGGACACCAGTAAGTGTAGTGGGTGGTATACATGTCATGGCTGGGTACAACACACAGTGCCTTTGGTTAGGATGCAGTACAGGTACAGGACTGTACACATGGAGGTATGTCCCCGTGCAGGTAACACATTTGTTGCACATGTAATCCCACCAAGACAGCATAGGCACAACCACACAGTGGTGTATATGCGGTCTGCAATGTGGATGGCATTGAACATGCTAACAGCAGGGTGTATGTCCCTCTCTCCACTCTACTGTGATCCTCACCTAAGTAACATGTGTGTGCTAATGCTGGTGGCATAGCTCTACCCTTAGGAGGGTGTGAGGCGCTCAACTACTGTGAATGGTGTAGACAGCAACTAACGACCTGATTACATACACTGTACAGTATTACAGACAGCTATGTGGGGGATAGATGCAACAGTAACTGCAATTATGGCAGTTGTGCCCACAAGAGCCACACCCAGTGCATTATAGCAACCCCAGTAGTGCTGCACACCTCAACAGTGTGGAGGAGGGCATTGACATATCTATGACTTGTGAAGGACTGTATGCCCACGGGATGGCACCCGTGGTATGTTGGCATATGCCAAGCAGTCCTGGTGGAAACATATCCTGTGAACGGAGGTAGATCCTGCAACAGCTACACACATTCCTACAAGCAGGATGGTGTACAAAAGCCTGCTATGATGTACAAAGGCATTGTGCACCTCCTAACTCTCATCTATACCTGTCATGATTGGGTTGAGGAGGTATACAGGGTTCAGGTTGTATTCTCTGCCTTTGACAAGTCCAACATTGGCAGGGTCCCATGTGTTGAGATAACCAGTGACATTGGCCATGGGTTCATTGTTGGTATGTTCCATGTCCCTGCAGACCATGGTCATCAGGCTACCGGGTGGTAGTTCCCAGCTGGCATGGTGGGTTTGTGAATATCCTTGTCAACACCAGTGAAACCATTGTCAGGTGTAGAGCTATTAGAGTGCATGAGGGATCCCAGCTACTTACTGCACCTGCCCAGGGGGTTCCCCCAACCATGACATGTCATTCGACCATACTGCATGATATGTTAGTAATGCCAGCCTTACATCCTACAGGTGGGATGGAATACTGTTAACATGTACTGCCCTTGTCGTGTAGGGTCCTGCTTATGGGATCTGCTAAGGTTGGTATTGTATTGCAGGCCAGACGTATTGGCTGGGAGGGGGGGAATACCTATCCATGCCAGATGTATGTTGTTTGGGTCTCTCAAACCCATCAATGGTGCTTGTGGACATATATGTTGTGGTTACATTCCCAGTTCCATCTACAGATGTATGTCAATATATGCCTATATTGATATATATGTGTTCACCTTTGACAGAGGGACAATCATTCCTTTGAACAGCCCTTTCTGCAAACAGAAAGGACTAACCCATTGTTTCTTACTGCACCACAGTTAAGAGAACTGCAGTTCTACAGGCACTTTCGCTGATACTCAAACTGCAAGTTGGAATACATATTGTACTGGCAGGGGGCATGAATCCCTGCACCCCCCTCTGGGGGGGTCAGGCCCCCCACAACCTCCCTTCTGTGATATACAAACTCCTAGTGTGCACTACAGTGGGGAAAGGCAATTATTCCCCATCCCCACTACAGTGGCATCCGCAACATCATGAGCGAATGCATGCAGACATTCGCACATTGCACATTCTATGCATGTATTGCAGGATCGTGCAATGTTGAGAACATACTTTAGGCCTACCAGCCTCTGGACACATGGACTTCTCTCTTTGAAAGGTGAGTCATATATATGCTGTCATATATGCATTCCTAGTGCTGTCTATATGTGGACATGTGGCTATATACATATATATCATTGGCTGTATGCGTATCTATGTATATCTGTATGTATTGGCTCATATATATATATATATATATATATATATATATATATATATATATATATATATATATGTTTATATGTATATGTATATAGATATGTCTATATCTATATCTACATATATAGATATGTTATATCCGTTCAATGATGAATATATATACACACACAAATACATCTACATGGTGGAATACATTCCCTGTAGTGTTGTATACCTGGGCTGGATGATATGTTATGTGGACACATCATGATTATGCATATCTGACATGGCTTAGTGGTAAATCACTATCTGTATGATGTGCAGGGTCCTGGTTATGAGCCTTTAAGGACCCGTTTATTTTGTTGCTGGGCAGAACACACAAACCTGCTTACAACTACTTTACGGTGCCTTAATCACTCTCTGTCCAATGGGACATGTTCTGGCCAGCAACAAATTAAACAACTCTGGCAAGGCTCAAACCAAGGACCATGCACACCTTAGACAAACCAATGTGCCACTACGCCATGACAGGTACACAGATATTCAATGTTTCAGAAACATATCAGCCAGTCCTGTCATGTACAGTGCAGAGAATGTTTACTAACATCTAGATGTCTGCGTGTGTAACTATAGTGCAACCTTAACAGCTACAACATACCCATATATATATATATATATATATATATATATATATATATATATATATACATATATATATATAGATACACATGCATTTAAATATATATGTTATTTTACTACCTCTATATACATATATATTGCTATCTATGCACATATACCTATATATCTGTTAGCAGGTAAATATATCTGTTTAGGTGTATATGGCCATACATCTGTGGATAGAAATTGCAGATTGACAAATACACCAATGTCCACATGCACCGTTAATGGGATTGAGAGGCCCCACACACTATATGGCTTGTACAAATAGGCATCCTCCCACAGCCAAACACCTGCGCCCTGCAATACACTACCAAGTACAGTCCGCCTCCCACAGGACATGTAATATGTGGAAGCTGTTGACGTCCCCAGGATGCAGATACACATACACATATATGCTGATACAGATATACATAGATATATATGTATATGTATATATATATATATATATATATATATATATATACGTGTGACTACACATACACACGCAGATATATGTACAGTCAGATATGTATGTAGGAGGTGCATACAGTATGGAATAGCCAGTATGCCTACAGTTAACACCTGAACAACTGGACACTGTATGGGCTAAACATACAAATGTCAATTATTGCCTGCAACATACACCCATAGAAAGGTCATAGTAAAGACACCACACACAGGTTTGCAGGAATGGGACTCCTTTAATTGTGTACAGTAATGGTCCTACATGCCATATCATATAGCTGTTCAAATACTGACAACCATATAAACGGAGCACTGCAACTGTGACACAGTTACACTTATACAGTAGTCTGGTAAGGTTCACAACTGCTGCAGTCCAAGCTAAGCCCTTCAGAATGTACAATAGTGCCGACAGACTGGACTACAGGGTACCACACAATCAACAGTATGTACTGCAGGTGTGTAGTTCAGCAGCCTCTAACTACACTCTGTACAATTTCCGTAGGAGGTAAAGATGTTTTGTGATCCAATGGGTTGTACCCGGAACATACTGAGGCATAACACACAGAACAGTCTGTATTACAGGGGGCAGTAGGCTTGCAGTACCCCAAGTCATGTTAGTAGTTGCAATGTAGGTGGAGTATACAGTACTGTACATCCACATACCTTGTGGCAGCTCATCCCTGATACCCCCACATTTGTAACAGCCTAGGTCATTTAAGTTGGTCCCCACTTGGACTCAATAATACAAGACCATATACCACTGTTACATACACTGGCCTCTGCAGTGCATAAGGGTGCACATGTGTTGTGTAGGTGATGCCCAAACATATATGGCCCCAGCCCCACTGTATGTGTGGGGGATACAACAGCAGTGGACTAATGGCAGCAATGGCAGTATGATATACACACACCCACTACAGAACAACCCCCAACAGTATGACATATGTGCAGAGCTTGGTATGTAGATGGAGGACAGAGACTGGAACACAGGCATATATGTGGAACACTGTTGCCATACACTAAGCAAGGTGCTGGTGTTACAGGATAGTCTACAACATACCCTTAGTCAGGGAATTGAGGTTAGAAACAGAAATGGATGTAGCCATGTACTGATAGCATGCAACACACACACTGCCAGTGTCATATCTGACACAGGACCTGTGTGGTGGACGGACAGCACATGATAGGCATACCTCTGCCCAGCAAGAGGTAGGCCCACAGTAGTGACCTATGCAGAAAGACTGCATTCCAAGGTACACTTGTATGTACACAGACACACATCCTGTAACACCAGTACTATGCGAAACATTACACAACTCTACCCACAGTCTGTCTGTAGTTTCTGAACCTCCTACAAATGTGTCCACTCTGAGTGTACATGTTCTCCTGTGAGAGGTATTGCTACCTGCTGCCTGTATCACTGATGCCCACACACAGGACAGATGTCCGTCACACAGGAAATGTGAAGGGACCATGGCCACATGCTGTAGGGATTTATAGTAGGTGCTTGCCATGACAGTGGTAATTCAATGTGGTACACATGTCATTATATACATATATATATATATATATATATATATATATATATATATATATATATATATAAAACACAGAAACAGTGGTGCCCAAAAAGTCAAAAATGAGAAAAATAATGCCCTTCCGCGTGGAACTACCAAAATTCAAAATTGAAAAGTACTCACAGAAAACTTCTGGTGAAGTTGGCACAGCGACAAAGTTGTTAAAAATCTAGTCCATCAACAAGCATGATAGGCGTGGTCCTGTAAGTAATCCAAAGGAAACAGCAGCAGCATAAAGTATCATTCAACAACTAATCCAACAACAAACAAAGTCAGCGTGGTCATGAAGTTGGTCCAAAGTTCACAAACACAGGATTCATGAAATGTGAAGCCAAAGGAGGTCAAAGCCAGTAGAAACTCATTTGCTTTTCTACTGGCTTTGACCTCCTTTGGCTTCACATTTCATGAATCCTGTGTTTGTGAACTTTGGATTACTTACAGGACCACGCCTATCATGCTTGTTGATGGACTAGATTTTTAACAACTTTGTCGCTGTGCCTCCTTCACCAGAAGTTTTCTGTGAGTACTTTTCAATTTTGAATTTTGGTAGTTCCACGCGGAAGGGCATTATTTTTCTCATATATATATATATATATATATATATATATATATATATGGCTATCTGGATAGGTATATGTACATATATTTCCACTATATGTCCTGGACATGGAGTGTAGCCGTACCCTAGCTCCTAGAGTCCCAATGTGGTAGTGCAAGGGGATGTCTGGTATGTATAGCAGGTATATTACTAGACTGTTGCTACTGTCATTGGGATTGTCTTCACAGACATGGTGTGTGTGGATGCTGAAATTTGCTTATAACATGTGTGCCATTGGCTACTGACAGACATCCTACAGACATCATTGTAAAGTACTGCTGCTAGCATGTAATGCCCTTGTGGAGTTCAGCAGAGATATTGGCCACTTTATATGGAACTTCAGACACACCCTGTACAGTCCAGAGGTATACACATATTCCCTTAGTGCACCACATGTGTATCAGGCCTGACAATATGGATGTAGACAGCCATATAGATGGGTATAACACATAATGACTGGTATACATTTGGCACCATAGGTGTTGGAGTCACACACTCCTGTCTGGACTGACACATAATGACTGCTGGTACAGGGGTGCCATGGACACATACTACCCACTAGATATTGACATACATCTGTACAGCATCTCACTGGTCTGTCTGACATATATAACATTTAAGGGATGCCCAGCAGCAGTACATCTGGCAAGTATCTGCACATGACACCACACTGGTTAAGTACACTATGCTGCTAGGCATGTAACAATGCACTCTGCAGGCTACAGGCAGACTGGCTCAACACTGGCCTACATCTTGTATGGGGGAATGCACATGTACTTGCATATATAGCAGGCTCAGTATGCCCTAGGGGGTTGTAATGAGTGTGGATGTGGACATACACACCATGCAACACACAGACTAACACATAAGGTGCCAGTTCTGACACGCATGGGTGCATGTCTACATGGGTGTGTGGTGGGCAACTGTGCCAGCAGGCTGTACAAGGGTAGGCGATGGGTATACCTTGGCATCAGGCCACATGACAATGGGCTGTATTGTGGCTCAGGCCTGTAATTACTGCATTTGCCCACACAGGTGGGTATTGCATTCCCCATCCAGTCACCTGGGTGACTATTGTGTGCGGCCAATGCTGTACACCACATGCCATTTATGTGTTCCTTAGTCTATGACATGGATGGTGTCTGGGATGTGCACACCTCCCACATGCATGTACAGTGACGTGGAGCTGTACCTGGGGTGTCTGGACCATGTTATGAACACAGATTATCATCGGATATGCCAGTCTTGCCCACCTGTGGTAGGAAGTGGTACTGGGCAGTGGGTTTACCCTTCACCTACATTGCTGGCATGCTGACAGCATTCCCTGATGTCAGTGTCATCTGTCCATACAGGATATGTTGTCAGGCATGGTATGTCCATTGTGAGTCACATGTGAAGGCACCACAGGTGGTGCAGGTGTCCATTGGGGAACATGGCAGAGGTGCACTGTCTGCATGTACGTGCATATTGGACAGATGGGTGGGGTGACATGCCCTCTGTAGCCCACTGCTATCACTGTATAGCTACTATCAGTGGCCAAAATGCAGTGTACTACCCACATATTGGCTGCTGCCTAGGCATGTGTGTTCATATGACACATAGGTTGAGTATGCACTCTGGGTAATAGTGGGGTTGCTAACTTGGAGTGTCTGGGCTTGATGTCACATGTATGGGTATGGATTTTCACCCCAGCCTCTCAGCTAATTTACATCTGTTATCCCTGTATGGTTGACATTGTGATATATAGTAGGGCCACCATAAAATAAATTAGCAAAACCTCCTCCACAATGCCCACAGCTGACACATTCTCACCTCTACATAGGATACGGGTTACAAACACACACACACCTGTCATGTCTGGGAGTAGAACCCCTACCTAACTACTTTATTACACTACAGCACTGTGCAGTTATAGTACGCGCCACAGACATTATTTGAGTACTAATTCCCTGCAGGTGTATTTCACAGTGAATGGCATAAGCAAGATTACCAAAGTAGGGCATTTCAGCTGTACTGCAAGTGACTAGCCTACAATGCATTGCCCCCTACACAGACAGTGAGGCACACACAAAATATCCAAAACTAACATGTGTGGGTACAGAACCCCTGATCAATGTCTATATCACACTACAGCATGGAGCTGTTATGGGATGCACCACAGGGATTGCTAGAGACATCCTTACCCAAAGGTGTATTTCACATTGAATGACATCAGCAGGTTTACCAAAGTAGGGCATTTCAACTGAACTGCAAGTGACTAGCCTAAAATGCATTGCTCCCTACACAGACAGTGAGACACACACATAACATCCACAACTGACATGTGTGGGTATAGAACCCCTGATCAAGGTCTATATCACACTACAACATAGGGCTGTTATAGACCGCACCACAGGGACTGCTAAAGAACTTTCTCCCCAAAGTTTTACTTCATAGTGAATGATATCAGCAGGATTGGCAATATAGATCATTTGAAATGTACTGCGAGTGAGTAGCCTATGATGCATTGCTTCATACACAGACATTGCAACACACACAAAACATCCAGAACTGCCATGGTTGGAGATGGAACCCTACCACAGTTCTACACCACACTAGAGCAGTACACAGTTACAGGACGCCCTACAGAGATTACTGGGCTATGACTTTCCCATAGGTGTATTTCTAGGTGTGTGACATCAGCAGCCTTGCCAAAGCTGAGTATGTGTATTGTACGGGGTGTGAGTGGCCTAAAAAGCATTGTTCTCTACTCAGTCAGACACACACACCCACACAGATTCATACACCAACACACAGTTGTCAGGTCTGGGGTTAGAACACGTACCTTCCTACTTTATCACACTAGAGCAGTATGCAGTTATGATCAAGATTACCCCCCTCTAAGGAGATCTGAAAGACTGATGAATAAACAAGGCTTACAAGAGACAAATTTTCAGAGGAGGGGGGAGAAGGGGGAGGGGGAGATTCTAAGGAATACTCACCTAACCCACCTCACCATATCCCCTACTGATATTCTTGTGGAAGGGGTCAGGAATACGTACAATAATTATTCTATATACAATTTTAGCAATTTAAATATAGTAAAGGAACATTTTGGATTTTTTTCTAAGGGGTTGAAGTTCATTCCCTATAAAAAGGGTGATATGACTAGAAGCCTACTAGATATTAAGATGTTCCCGAGAAAAGTTAATTTAAATATCATGTTCCCAGTTAAAAAAGTAAACAATAATACTGAATTAAAACAGAAAAGTACTTATAAACCCCCCTTACACCCCCAGTTAAGAAATTTAGAAAGGGTGTTAGAAAAGGAAATAAGAAAAGAACAGACTAAGGTGGGGTATAAAGGAAACTTAAGTAGAAAAGAGAGAGAAATAATGTATGAAATTAAGGACAATAAAAATATTAGGGTAATGAAACCAGATAAAGGAGGAGGAATTGTGCTTATGGACAACATATTATATGAGAGCAAGATGAACACATTATTATGGGATGAAACAAAATATTGTAATGTGTCTTTAAATGAGATTAATATAGCTTATAATAAAATAGATGTGAATATAAATTATATGTTGTATGAGAAATTGATTGATTATAATACTTTTATGTATTTGAAAGAAGATAAACCCAAAACTCCCACTATATTTGGTATACCTAAGATACATAAATGTGAAAGTTACCCCCCACTTAGACCTATTGTATTTGCAGAGGGATCTAAAACATATGCTTTGGCTAAATATGTAGATAAAAAATTTAAAAAATTATGGCTACATAGGAATACTATATTAAGGGATTCCTGGGACCTTTTAAAATAAATTTCTAACAAGTTATATCATGATAATCTTCTTTTTGTAACCATAGACATCATTGATTTGTTTTCTTCCATTCCCCACAAGGAGGGGATGGAAATGTTGGAGGATATTGTGAATGAGGACAAAATATTAACACAGGATGAGAAACTAGTAAACATATGGTTGATGGATTTGATTTTAAAGAATAATTTTATTTATTTTAACGGTGAATTTTATCAACAAATTCAGGGGGTAGCAATGGGAGCTGCCTGTGCTCCTACATACGCAAACTTGGTCCTTGCTAAATGGGAGGAGAAATATATTTTTAATACTGAATTTGAAAAATGTTGGTCTTTATATTGTAGGTTTTTGGATGACATAATAATTTTTTGGACAGCTGTAAAAGATAAATTAGAGGAATTTATAATGTATATACAACAAATTTTTTGAGGTTTACATATAAAATTTATGACATTAGCCTGCAATATTTGGACATTGAGGTATATAAAGTAGGTACAAATTTTGAAACTAAAATATATAGAAAACCAACTTTCTGCAATTCCTTCTTGCATTTTGAAAGTGCACACCCTTTACATTGTAAGAAAAACATTGTGAAGGGCAATTTGTAAGGGGTTGCCGTATGACAAGTTCGGAAAGTGATTTTCTTAAGGAGTGTGAGTTACTACAGAAAATGTTTTTAGAGAGGGGCTACCCTCTGAATTTCATTACCCAAATAAAGGAAGAAGTGGAAAAAGGGAGAATTGACAAATATGTATTTTCAAGTGTTCGTTTTTCATTCTGTTTCGTACTGTTTGTGGATTTGGTGGTTGAATAAAGCTCTATAGTAGATTGTACATCATCTCTGTTTCTGCACCTTGCTTTTGGAGGAGTGTTGCATACTGACATGTGTCTGCACTGAGAACTGCAACTGTCAGATATGTCTGGTCCACTGGTGTTTTCTGACATGGCCTTCTTGTGTTTAAGTGTATGAGCATGCCCAGTATGGGCTTTCAGTATGTTGTTGACTGACATTGCCTTCATTCCTCTAAGTGTGTGAGCATGCCCAGTATGGCCATCTATATTGCATGTGTTGATCAAGTTCAGGTGGTTTGTACTGCGGTGCTGACCTTTGTGCTGTACACCGACAGATAGCATGCTGTGTCTGCAGGGTATACATCAGTCATTTGGCATTGACTGTTGCTACATTTCTGCTTAGTGGGGGGGACACTAAACTGTTTCTACATTTCTACACAGGGGTGGGGGGCACACCTGACTGTTACTATAAGTGTACATAAGATGGTAGGGCAC
Source organism: Protopterus annectens (assembly GCF_019279795.1). NCBI lineage: Eukaryota > Metazoa > Chordata > Ceratodontiformes > Protopteridae > Protopterus > Protopterus annectens. The sequence goes on along the minus strand of NC_056745.1, from coordinate 312,338,479 downwards.
ACCTTACACTTTTACACAGTTGCTAGGACTGTACTGGTATGTCAGGTACACCATTTCAGTCTGTAGTCTTACCTATCATGCTGGCTTGAGGCATACCAGTGTACTACAGATCGTAGCTTTTACTACCTACATATTAGTTTCTGACTTCATAGCCTTCACAACTGACATCCAACTGGCTGGCCTGCTGTACTCTGTCTGTGTAGGGCTGGGGTAGGGGTTACCCATGGGGCTCATTCAGAGGCCATAGTACAGCATTTGTTTGTGTTTGTCTACACCTATCCTGCTGGCTGTGACTGCTGTTGGGTAGGTGCCCCCCAACTAGCATGTGTGAGTCACTTACCTTGTGGGTGTCCCAGTACTGAGGGTGGTGATGCAGGGCTGCCTATGTCGGATGCACATAGTACACTTCCTATACATGTTTGAGCACAGGTAGTGTCATGTTTGGCATCCCTTTTACTGTATGTGCGAGTCAGAGAGAGGTGACATTCCCTGGGTCCCTACTGTCTCAGTGCATGTGCTATGCGTTGCCTCTTTGCCAAGGCCAGGGCATACTGAGCATGTCTCCTTCTACCTACTGGAGCAGGCTCAGGTTGTTCCTCCTCTGAGTCACTCTGCGCCTGTGCAGGCCTTGGCACTGGTGGGGGGGGGGTTGTGTGGCCCTGCCACGCGCTGTTCCTGCTGCAGCTGTTTCCGCAGGATCATATTGTGTAGCATGGCACATACAAGGACAATTTGGGTAGATGTAGTTGGTGAGTACTGCAAGGCTCCACCAAATGTGTCCAGGCACCGGAACCATGATTTGAGCATCCCAAACACACTCTCTATTATGATTCGTATTTGTGCATGTCCATCATTATGGAGTTCTTGTTTGGGTGTGTGTGCATTTCTGATGGGTGTCATCAGCCATGGCTCCAGTGCGTATCCAGCATCCCCCACTAGGTGACCGTGTGGGATGTTCCCATTGGCAAATGTCTGGTACAGCTGTGTCAGATGCCAGATGTGGGAATCGTGGTAGCTTCCAGGCAGTCAGCACACACATTCATTATTATGCCCTGGGCATTGCAAACAACCTGGCAGTTGATGGAGGGGAAGCTCTTGTGGTTGATGTAGACCCTACCTTACTCACTTGGTGGTGCTTTAATGCATATGTGTGTGCAGTCTATTGCACCCACTACCTCAGGGTATTCCGCTATCTGGTGGAAGAAATCCATATTGCTGGCCAACGCCTCATGGGTGATGGGGAAATATACATGCTCACCGACATGTGCTGACATGGCAGCCAGGAACTGGTGGAGTACCCTGGATGCTGATGCCTGTAAAATCCCCATCATATCCCCAGTTGGCCTTTGGAAGGTACCTGTAGCTAGTATTCTTAGACCTACACATACCTTGGTATTCACTGGGATGGGTTCCCCTCTGTTAGTTATGTGTGTGAGGCGTGGCCAAACAGCTCAACAATTCTCTGTAGGAGGTCCCTGCCCACCCTATAGCACTCCACTATCTCCAGCTCATATAGCCCTTGGTAGGTTACCCTGGGTCTGTACACCCTTCTCTGTCTCCTCACTGTGGCTTGCTCAGCAGCATTCACATCCTCACCACTCTCAGCCTCTTGCACATCCTGGTTTATGATAGCAAAAGCAGCCCCTAACATTTTTTTCTCTTGCTTTCGTTTTGTAAAATTTCCCTATCTGTATACACCGGTGGTGCAGAATTTTTGGGAAAAACAAGGAGGAAAGGTGTTTGCATAGTTTATAGTGGTGTGCTGGGCTGGGCTGGTCTCTTGTCTGTGTTGTTGGCTGATTCTGACACATTCCACCTGTCAGCTAAGCTAGTTCTCCTTGATTACCTTCCTACTGCTGTTTTCCCTTCCCATTGCCTCCCTGTTTAAGCCCGTGTGTGCACCACGCAAACCGAGTGCTCATATGTGCACAGAGATGATTTTTCCTGGTTTAACTTCCTTTTTCTTCCTGTAGAACTAGGTGCGTGGCACGCACACCCGCTTACACTTTGTAAAATGTGCTAGGCAGGTTTGGATACATCCCTAGCTTAGCTGTGCTAACCTAGGAGCAATCTCGAGCCACAGGTCTCCAATCCGCTTACAGTATGCCTGACACACACCCCCATGATGTCACCTATATCCTAGTCTTGCACCCAGCTATTTATGCTCTTAAACTCTTGGGACCTGTCTTACACCCTGGGATTCACTAACCTTTCCCTCATTTGCATAGGATTGCCTACTAATGCATAGTTACATGTCCCACACTGAGCCTCCCCCCTTAGCAACTACTCACTGGCCAAGTTGTCTTTTGCCTGCCATTGAATTGCATGGCAGAATACTGATTTTTGTTAAAATGCTCATTTTCAGTTTATTTTATTATTTCCCCCCCCAATCCCATTTGCACGCTGCTGCCCTATGCTTACATAGCCAAGATCGCCGAAAAAAAATAAAAGTTGTTTTATTTATTTTTTTTACGGTTTGCAATACCAATGGTCTTCTACTTGGCCATTGGCATGCTTCCTCAATAATATGCAGCCTTTATTTGGAGCTGTCGTAGCTCTGTTTTGGAATTTGCAGAAATGTACTCGGTTAATAGCCGCGTATATTTCTGCAGATTACACTTGTCTTGCACCGACTATTGCAAGCTTCCAGGATTGCACTATCACCTCATTTGCATGGATTTCTCCAGCAGATGAGGTGATTTGCATACCAGGGCTTAGTCCGTGCAAGATTAGTGCTGGAGCTCTCGTGCACTCCCCTGCCGGCTGTTCCCGGATAGCACAACAGACATATTGCCTGCGGGAGCTACTGCACTCATCTTGCACTCCATCCAGGCTTTTGAGAATCCGGGGGTAGAGTAGGAAAAGACGTTTTAAAAGTATAATTCTACTGCTACCATTGCTTGTTTCATATCTAACTGCCAAATGAGGTTTCCAATGTAACAAGTATGATCTCCATGCTAGTCGTTAATATTAACCTACTGGCTTGTCCTATAGACCTGTCTATTACTATCTGGTCCTATTTGCAGTGTATGCCAAAAGAAATTCACCATTTTAGTAAAACTTCTCTGTCTCTCTCTCTCTCACTTTTTTATCCATTTTCCTTTGACACCATGCAGGCACATTTTTAAAATTTCTAGGAGCATCAATATTGGGCAACATCAGTCACCTACATCATCATCAACAGCAACCACCTTCTGTCTGTTAATCACTGACAGTGTAGCATCAAGGACACCCCCGGTAAAGAATATGTTTTCACATGTGTTCTCTGAACCTGCTCTACTGCCATATATTGTAAAACCCAGTATACTACATGATAAAACAGAATTCTAAACCACTACAAGACCAGAGAAGGAGCGGAATATACCCTTCATTCTCCGATATTTGCTTTAATAACTGGTGTAATTTAATTTTTAGGAACTGGATTCAGATATATAACTGACAAACAAGTATAAACATATGCATGTGCCTATTTTCTTTGCCTATAAATATGTATTTAGTTCAGCCATTTTAATCAAGTTCATATAAAACTGCAAGCATTTCTAATCATCCTAATATGCCCTGCAGTGCAAGAGATGTGTAGTCATGCTGTTCTATAAAGCATTACTGCATTATGTATATTATTTAAAATAATCATCACGTAAGGGAAGTTTTCCTTGTTGTTTGCTGGTTTTCTTTACAATTTAAAATGTCATTTTATTGGCTTCCTGATGTCGGGAACTTGTCTATTGTTAAGGTAAAGGACTATGTCATTATGTTTCCTTACATATTCTATTGTTTTTAAATAGCGACATTAGGCACAGATTAAAAAGCAGAAAGAAATTAATTTAATGACATTTTATTAAGTGATAACATTTCAACAGTGTTGCACCCATTTAATCCTGTACTAGTAATTATGTTAGATATTAAATATTTCTTATATCAAAAGCAGAAATGCCCAGTTATATGATCTTCTAGTCACATATTTAAAACATTTAATATTGCCCCAAAATGTTAGTGAAACTCAGTAAAATGCCTGCAATTGTGATAAAATAAAACAAGGTATTCTAGACTGCTAGAAAGGATTTACTAGGCAGTCATTACAAGCTTTTGCCCCATTACTGCAGCAGACCAAATGATGCCATGGTTTAAGATAAGAGTGTATAATAAAGTAAATAATGGGGCCATTTTCCTCAACAAGTATTATAAGAACATCTTTGCTCCATTGTGTATTTTAGTTGAAAAGAATAACCTGCCCCCAAAACGTCAGCACATGGAGATACCACATACATGGCTTATTAGGCCGTGATTGACGTGTTCATTTCCAGCTGTATTACTGCATCCTGTTACCATTTACATTAAGCAAAATAACCAGGGCACTCCTACAACTAGTCAAGTAATACCCAAGGGAAAAAAAGTTTCTTTTTTTCAAGAAGGTGGTAGATGATATCCTCATACAGACAGGAAATTAGGGCAAAGAATGCCAGTTTAAAATCTCAGTTTCAACATTTGGAGGATATGCACCAGTACAGAGTAGTACCTTTCAAGGTGGTAAAAAATAATACATGTAGCTAGCTTGCACCAGAGAAGGAAGAGAAGGTAGGAATACATATCCAGATGAAACACTCATGAAATGGTGTGAAACCAAGGCACAGAATTACATTGTTACTAGGGTAGTCCCATTACCATGAACTTATATATTATATAGTCACCAGATGCACTATAGTATATATGAATTTACGGAGTTAAAGAAAGGCACTCTGAAAAACATTCAAGCAAGGCAAATGGTACTTTGCAAAAATGTATATGTAAAACTGTAACTAATAAACACTAGCACATATGTTGCAGTTCCTTGAAATAATGGTATTGTATAACTGCTAATCCAATTTATTTAAAAAATCTGAACTACAAATGGCATTACGTCTTTATCTTATTTTATAAATGATGGTTATTGGGGTCTGCTACCAAGAATGCTGTCTCAGTATAGTGTTAAATGTGAAGGAGAACAGGGTTAACTTTATCAGGAAATTTGCTGTCTTGATTTCAAGCTTTAGTTCACAATGTCAGTAAACACAGAAATGCCTTTGTTTAATTATGTCCTGCATATTTTTAATTTTTCACTGCTACTAATGTGACTGAGCATAACATACACACAGACGCACACATACATAGATATATAAACATAAACATAAACATGTGCATAACAGTGTAAATGTGTGCATGTGCGTGTGTGTCTGTTGGTCTTTGTCAGTCTGTGGTCAAAACAATTATGTATCTGTACCTTTATCCTCCTAAACTTTTTCCTCTCAACTGACCATACTTTTGGTTACATACATTGTAATATGATATTCTGACCATACTTTTGGTTACATACATTGTAATATGATATTCTGACCATACCTTTGGTTACATACATTGTAATGTGATATTCTGACCATACTTTTGGTTACATACATTGTAATATGATATTCTGACCATACCTTTGGTTACATACATTGTAATATGATATTCTGACCATACCTTTGGTTACATACATTGTAATGTGATATTCTGACCATACTTTTGGTTACATACATTGTAATATGATATTCTGACCATACCTTTGGTTACATACATTGTAATATGATATTCTGACCATACCTTTGGTTACATACATTGTAATGTGATATTCTGACCATACTTTCGGTTACATACATTGTAATATCATATTCTGTCCATACCTTTGGTTACATACATTGTAATGTGATATTCTGACCATACTTTTGGTTACATACATTGTAATATGATATTCTGACCATACTTTAGGTAACATACATTGTCATATGATATTCTGACCATACTTTCGGTTACATACATTGTAATATGATATTCTGACCATACCTTTGGTTACATACATTGTAATGTGATATTCTGACCATACTTTCGGTTACATACATTGTAATATGATATTCTGACCATACCTTTGGTTACATACATTGTAATGTGATATTCTGACCATACTTTTGGTTACATACATTGTAATATGATATTCTGACCATACCTTTGGTTACATACATTGTAATGTGATATTCTGACCATACTTTTGGTTACATACATTGTAATATGATATTCTGACCATACCTTTGGTTACATACATTGTAATGTGATATTCTGACGATACTTTGGGTTACATACATTGTAATATGATATTCTGACCATACTTTTGGTTACATACATTGTAATATGATATTCTGACCATACCTTTGGTTACATACATTGTAATGTGATATTCTGACCATACTTTGGGTTACATACATTGTAATATGATATTCTGACCATACTTTTGGTTACATACATTGTAATGTGATATTCTGACCATACTTTTGGTTACATACATTGTAATATGATATTCTGACCATACTTTGGGTAACATACATTGTCATATGATATTCTGACCATACCTTTGGTTACATACATTGTAATGTGAGATTCTGACCATACTTTTGGTTACATACATTGTAATACGATATTCTGACCATACTTTGGGTTACATACATTGTAATATGATATTCTCAGCTGTACTTCGTACTACTATTATAAAGTAAATTTGCTGATTTGCTTTTTCATGCAGTGAGACAGACCTTTATCAGTTATATGCTGATTTACCTGTATAGTACATAGGTAATATACAGAGCTACAAAAAGTCTGACGGTCTGTCCACTTGCAGTGCATTCAAGGACTCAACTGGTATATATAACATTTGCAAAGTACAGTACCATGTAGAAATCAAATAAAAACCTGCACAATAATAAATATCATGCCACAAACATTTATCCATTCCATACATATTATAAACAGGCAAATCCCGCTCAGCAGGACTCCATAGTTAATTTAAATGAGCACACAATAAATGTATAGTTATGAATGGTGAAGCATTTCCTGTGGTTTGGGCTGTTTGTTTCACAGGACAATAAAGCAGCAGGCACTGGAGTTACATACTTGTCAGGCTGTTTCATCTGAGGGACTTGAATATGAGACATTCATTTGTCACTCTGACTGGCCAGGATCTTTCCGACTGCCATAATAAGAACAGTCCTGCTCTGTAGTAGATGTGCAATGTGAATTCAGCAAACTTGATCCATACTGGACAGCATGGATTATGTAACATGACTGATAGAAATGCATCCAGATCACTCAGCCTTCTAACTACAGCAACATTTCAGCATCCTGATGGTGATGCTGCATCTCCAAATGACCCACATCCAGGACACAACATGCAGTTCTCCTTTTCAATGTTATTACATCTAAAAAAGTATGTAAGAAATGTCTAATACCCTTAACAACATTATACAAATATCCAGACTTTTCATAGGGTTGTAGTTCTGTTGCTGGTGTTAGATATTGTAGACTGCACCCACAATGTCCTCAAAGTGTTATTAGAACTGCAGCAAATGGCATATGTCTACAGGAAGGGGTAGTAGTCTAAAACTATCAACTCACATGTGTAGGAACTGGAGACCTTGTACTATGTGAATGGCATTCATGTATATGCTCATATAATGACCATTGAGGCATTGAGATGTTGTCGACTATTTTTTTTTTTTTGTATTGTTGACATTACAGATGTTGACATATGGATGTTTCAAATGTTTTAAATACATCCGTTTGTATGTGTGTGTGTGTGTGTGTGTGTGTGTGTGTGTGTGTGTGTCCGCGCACATGCGAGCGCACCCGTGCATATGTGGATACATGGGTGTGAGTGTTTGAACACTAAAGTAGCCAATATACATGCATGTTTTTGGAATTTTGGAGGAAACTAGAGCACCCAGAGAAAATCCAGACATGGGGAAAACATGCACACTTCATGCAGTTAGTGACCACAGATCACAAGTGAACCTCAGACCCTTGTATTGTGGGGGACAGACACCTTACTTGGAGAGTCACCATGCTTGACATGTACATGGCATGCCTGCTGTCATGATAATGTGGCTTTGTAAAACAGGAAAGCTAACTGCATACACTAATTACTCATGGGCCTTTCTCGTTACATGGACTGCATGCAGGATATTTTTGGATGTCTTGTCTCTTCTGGGGATTCTGTTCTGTAACAATCCCAGCCGCTGTATTTTTGCTATATGGTAGTGTCATTGCTGGAATTATTTGCATTTATTACCACTTCTAGCTATTGAATTACTTTAGTATCAGTATAGCTTTTAGTTTTGCTGGGGTGTAGCTACAGTCCATATTTCACATACCTCTTAACAAAAGTTGCAGTGAGATGAACTAGGAAGCTGTTCTGTTTATATGATGACTCTGCAGATTGTGTGGTCAGTATTTACTCCTATACCTGTTAGGAATTATCTTGGCATGACTGTTGCTTGAATTTCTCAAAGAGATATGTATGTATGTATGATCATACACATACACACAAACACACACACACACACACACACACACACACACACACACACACACACACACACACACACACACACGCAAAAACAGATATATATGGGTACATGACACACCACCAAAAGACACACTCCTCAAAGTCCCATTCATTGAAAAAACATCTCACCAAAAAACAGACTCACTGAAAACATTAAAATGAGTGTTTTGCATGGGGACAAGCATTCCTGTATCCCCCCTGTATTTAAATATACCAACTCCAAAGTTGCACAGTACTGGAGAATGCCAAAATTTCCCCTATTTCTGGTATTCTGCAGTCTTGCAGGAATACTCGTCTTCCTCTCATTCTTTTCAAAATACATTCTACTTGATGAGTTTACTCATAGCAGCATTATATCAAGCTTACCTTAAATACCTATAACTAAGCTGTTCATATGTATGTGTGTGTATGTATATATATATATATATATATATATATATATATATATATATATAATGTACAAACTCTCTTAATTTTAATGCAAGTTATGTTCAGCTCATCTGTTTCATTTTATATCCAAGTTTTACACACACACACACACACACACACACACACACACACACACACACACACACACATATATATATATATATATATATATATATATATATATATATATATATATATATATATTATATAGCAGTGATTTTGATCTTGACATATATATACAGAGGCACATAATCACATCTGACAAAAGATTTAATATTGAGCTATTTTAAATTAAATCCATTATTGTTTGACAGTTTAATTAAATATGTTGTATTTTCTGTTTCTTTTATAATAAAAATGGCAGTGATGTTAATCTAAAAAAAAAACTTCCATAATGACTTTTGACGTTTACAATATTTACTGTAGTTATAATAATGCAGATAAAGCTGCAATGAAATATAACAAAAAAGTTAGATATATCGAGGTCTTGTTTTGTCGTAGCTGCCATTTAAGTTATTGGAATTATTGTTAAATTGAACTATTGGGTTTTAAAGTCGTCAGTACAGGAAGTACTATCACTGCCTAAAATGTGTCTGCTGTTACAGAATGTAATACTCCATCTGACACGATTTACAGATTAATGTGTAACTGTGAATTATCCATTTATCAGTCATCTCTGAAGAGTTATCAAAAGACCTTTGTCAGTGCTTGAAAATTGCTTGAAGGTCAACCCCCTTCAGAGGCTGCTTGTGTTAGACTGTTTAATAAAATTTCTAATGATTTGTGGGTTGTGAAGTCTGTCAGTAATACTTTGTCATTATCGATTGGTCTGCCACACTCCACTCCTTTGTAGACATACAGATTTTAAAAATGACAGGGTGTTTGGCACTTAGTTATGAGTCATTTAAGTTACCATCACTCGCAGCACCAGTTTATTGAATAGCCACGGCAGTAAGATTGCCAGTTTGTCAGTTCAGTATGTTCACAGCTGGTGAGGGACATTTAATTATTTGTAGGCTGATCTAGGCAGAGTACTATAATATAGGTGAAATTAAAGCAATCCATTTACAATACACTGTGGAGTGAAAAGCAATGTGAAAGCATTTAAGCAATCTGATAATGACAGTCCCTTTTCACTATTTTGAATCCACTTTCCTACACATTGCCTCAAGAAGTGAAGCAGACAATGTGTTCAGCAGACATATTCAGACAACATTTTGCTTGAGCATTGTTTATAAATGTAAATACAGAATGCGCACATTCTATAATGACAAATCACACACTGTATTCTTTTCCTTCTATTTGAAACTATGAACATTACTGGTCAGTTGTAATGTGTAACGCTCTCATGATCTGCTAGCTACCTAATGGTTTTGGAGATTTACTAATAATTGGTTTTCAGCCACCTACTTACAATGCAGTCTCTCATTAACTCCTACCATTGTAACATTCATAGTGGCTTCTAATGTATTCTATGCCTTTTAATCATTTTCGGAAGTTTATCATCCGATAATGCTTCCACCTGTTTGTAATAAACTGATTATTACTGACATTGCTGAATACCATGGATACAGGAATTTTCCCTCTCCAGTATTGTGTGATCTTGGAGTTGGTATATTTAAATTATCAGGTGATTGCTAATTGTAATAGCAAATATTACCTAATGTGAAACTGGCAGCACTGGTTATGGTACATGAGCCATAGAGATCTACCCCTGGTACAACAAATGCCAGGCAGGAAACTAAGGAGCAGTAACGGGGTTCAGAAGCAGAACTAAATATATGGATAGTTATTGGAATCCTTTAGGACTGTAAATTTAGTGGCTGGCAGAGAGGATTGAGGACTGTTAACAATCTGTTTTCTGTGGTCCAGGGTTTGACTCCCACAGCCTCTATAGCTTAACTGTGTGACTCTGAGCAAGTCACTTAACCAGACGCCACTCCTAGGATGAGTCTGAAAAGGTACATGGAGATCAGTGCTCTACCCCGGAAAACAAACACAAATAAACAAACAAATAAACAATGAAACCAAATATCAGGTTCTCAGATGGAATTGGTAACACAGGCAAGCTAAGTTGCTTACTCACGCAATGTGCAAACAAATGCCCTGCATCACATCTCCAACTTCACAGAAAAAAGTCCCTTCAAATTTCTCTAATCTCCATGCTAGCCACATGTTTTCAAGGGAATAAAAGGCAGAAGAGACAGTTTTTTTTTTCATTGCCATCATAAGTGAAAGGAAAAAATCATTGTAGATTTAGAATAAATTTAAAAATTAAAAAGGTACAAATTTTAAATAAACTGAAAAAAAAAAATTTTCCAAGACACTAGTGCCAGACATCTATGTTAGAAGTTGTCATTCCAATGTTTTAGTTGAAGAAGCTGTAGGTATTTCTTCATTCATCTTTTCCAAGAATGCTGGGGGGTCCCCAGGGATCAAACTTTCTCTGGCAGATGCCCAAGCAAGATGTAGCCTTAACTATTAGGCACTGGGTGCCATCATGCATACATCAAACATGTAGACATCTATGGGTAAATAACTATCAAATGGTCCTGTGTTCACAGAATACAAACACATGGCATTCAAGTACTTTGATTCAGGAGAAAATGCTACATCCAATTTTCAGTCAATGCCAAACCCTTCAACCGATGTTCTACTCTCTAATGTAATGGAAAAAGATTCTAAAGATTTTTGTAGGGTTGAGTGGCAGACTTTACCTTTGTATAAAGAAATGGTGTCGCAAATCAAATTAAATGCTGACACTTCCAGGCTTAAACAATAATATATCTATTAAGCTGATAGGTTGTAATCTTAATTGCTTACAATCCAAGTTAATGATAGCTGGGTTTTTATGCATCTTGTTTGCTTTGTAATTTTATTCTGATGAAGTCCAAGTCCTTTTAAGGGTGAAAACATGAAATAATAAAAACGGTGGAGTTTTTTTTTTTAGTAGTTTCATTAACTTGACTGTCCTCATTATGTGGTTTTATCCATAATGGCTATATAAATCTCTAATGCTGTCTTATTTGTAATGCTGTCTTTTATGTAAATATTTTGTGAACAATAAAAATTATTAAATGGTACAAATAGCATTATCAGAAAGAAGCATGTTTTGCAGTGATAATAGTCAGTGCATTCATAGTCTTTCCAAAAATACTAAAGTATATCATAACACACATAAACCCTAAATTATATTTTTCATTGAAGTTTCACAAACAAATTGTTATGTCTTAGAAAATGTACTACCTATACATACATTGCTACAACATTTTGATAACCAGACATAAGCTCTCACATGACAAGAAATTCTTCTATGAGTGTATATTTACTGAGATATTTACAGAAATATGAAAACATATTCTTAATTATGTAGCAATATAAATAGCATGGAATATAACTAAAGATGTGCAACTTACAGTGTAAATATCAAATACAGTTTTCTTCAAGAATATCTAAGATTTCACCTAATGTCATGTAACAGTTTATAAATCGCTTTGAAGTGTTAAATACATATGAAAATATTGTTTATTTTCATAATTGCTAACAACTATCAATATTTCAGGAATACTGTGATATGGACATTAACAATGAATTTTTCTATCTCTTGTCATGGTATTTCACACCATACCCCCTAAATAACAGGTACGGCAGTTATGAAAATATGAACATAAATATGAAAATATGAATAAATTACTGATTAATTCCTATACTATAGGTCATCCTAGATTAACAGTCTTAGCGTCATTTTGTTAAAAATATATTTTCACTTTTTAATACTGCCTATTCTTAGGTGTTAAGTTACTTGGTTAAAGACGCCAGGCCCAGACGATCTGGAAGCCATAAGGCGGTATGGGTGACAACTGGAAATATACAACAATTGGGTTATATGATTGAATGAGTTAAGTGAAAAAAATGCATCCATTATTGTAAATAAAGTATTACAGTATTCAGAGCATATGTCTAATATGGTGCTCACTTATTCTTTTATTAAAGTAAACCTTTCCATCATTTCTGCTTGTTTAACTGTGGTGTCTCTCTTAGCAATAAATACTTCCATGAAAAAGTTCTTAAAGGGTATCATACATTTAAACCCTCCTAGGTGTCCAGTGGCTCTATCCAGCTTGTGCTCTGCTAGTCCAGGTAAGCTGAGTTTGCCTCCCTTTGTGGTAATGAGTTCTACTGGCTCAAAATACATGTATTGGGAGAATCACTGTCCAGTGGCAGTTACTTCTTCAAGAAGTGTTTCGGTGCTACAGACACTAACAGTGTTCTACAAGGAATAAGGTGACCTTGGGAAAGAAATTCTGTCTTTATACACATGGTGGTCTCTGACTTTGCCCAGACTTGACTTGTTGAGCTTTCAGTTTTCAATCTCAACCAGAAAAATGAAGGTCAAGTAATCCAGTGCTGTATGGATATACACAGGGCACTGAAGTAATATATGCCGAGGGCAGATCCCACTTTAGGAAAAAGGGTCGTCCAGTAATGAATAATACTTCTTTCAAATGGTGGGCTACTTTCATTGCTTTCTATTATGATAAGTGCAACAACAGAGGTTACAATTCATTCTATCAGGTTATCAATTATGACTGCACTGTTATGTTCAGAGCATTGGTGAAGATGCTGTGTAGTCATCCACTCAAACTTTTCTTTATTCAAAGTATTTCTTAACCTCCATGTCTCATGCAAAATGTAGGGCATCATGATTGGCCTCTGATCATTGTTGCTCTTCTTATGTGCATTAAGAAGACATTGAGGCTTGGGTGTTCATTTAAGTAGTTTATTGTATACAAAAATATCAGAATGGATGGCAGGAACATTAAACTTAAATGAACTATCTGACTGACTGACTGACTGACTGACTGACTACACACTTGCATGTTTTCCCTCTGGCTGCTCACTCAAAATGGCACTCTTGCTTGCACACACTCAGTACTTATATGCATGTGCTGACTCACTGGAAAGCTTCTTAAAGGTATATCACACACACTGATCTACATGCTCCCTCTTTACTGAGCTGTCTCATATAAACAATGACATTTGAATAGGCAGGCAATTATACAGACACTAATAAAGAAAAACAACAGTCATGTCCATGTTGCTGTGTATCTGGAACTAAGTTTTGAGATGCAACCTGATCTCGTGACATAATAGGACTGGGTTTAGCAACAGGGACAGTCACTGTGGAATGTTCTGCTTGAGGAGACTCAGGGATTTTCTCAGGAATGGGGATTGCTGACGGAATGTTCTCTGAACAGGAACATTGGACAGGTCACTGTGAGAACTAGAGTCTTTGTTACAGGCAAGATGTTGTAACACTGGTTTGGACACTGGTAACAAATGCTTCTGATTTTGTCTAAATTCCATTCTTTGTGATTCCACAATGTACACTCTCGACTCTTGACACAAACTTTTCACAAATCTGATGCAAGCAAAACCTTTTGACATCTGCATCCTAACTATGTCCCCTTTTTTCAATGAACTGAGCTGTTTGCTAGTTTTATCATAGAAAGACTTCTGGGACAAACGCTTTTCAAACAGTTGGGCTTTTACTGCTTTGTTGTTCTTAGCATATGGAACCAATAAATTGCTACTGATTGGTAGTGCGGTTCTGGTTTGTCTCAACATAAGTCTGTGGGCAGTTGAACCATGATGTTTATCACAAGGAATGTTTCAGAGATTTAACAAGTTGAGAAAAACATCGGTACTGTCACATCTGGATTTCTCTAACAGCTGTTTTGCGCTTTGAACTGCATGTTCAGCCAAGCTGTTTGACTGAGGGTATTCAGGACTACTTGTAACATGAACAAAGTCCCACTCTTCTGCAAATTTCTTGAACTGCTGACTAGTAAAATGTGCACCATTGTCAGAAATAACACTGTGCAGACTACCATGGACAGAAAAATGTCACTAGAACTTAATAATGACAGTACTGGAAGTTAGATTGGGAAGTAGGTCAATCTCAAACCAATTTGAATAAGAGTCTGCTAACACCAAATAATGTTGACCATTCCACTTGAAGATATCTGTGGCTACTGTCGACCAAGGTAGTTCAGGAATCTGGCTTAAATGAAGTGGTTATTTTTGTTGATGCAGCTTTGTACTATTACATACTGAACAAGATGAAAGCACTTTCTCAATATCTCTTGACATAGAAGGCCAAAATATTAGACCTCTTAACCTTCTTTTGGTGGAATCAGTTCCTGGGTGGCCACAATGCAAAATCTTAATGTACTCTTGTTGCAAGACTTTGAAACAATCACGTTAGGACTTTTCATGATGATACCATTGCCTGACAAAATCTCATCTCTGTATGGAAAGCAAGGTTGCACTTCTACTGGTAAACAAGATTGCTTTGAAGGCCATCCTCAACTGATAAAGTGGTTTCGCTTCTGGAGAACTGGATCTGAAGCTATGTGAATTCTGAGCTCATCAAGATGTGTGGAAGAAAAATTTCTCACTTCCATGACCTCAAAATCAAGTTGCTCATTGTCATGCTGTTTTGTGTTTTCTTCTGGGAGATCTTTATAAGACATCAGCAAGATAAAGAAGTTTGCCTTTTTTGTAAACAAGATTGAAGTTGTTCTTTTGCAATTTGAGCATCACACATTGCAGTCTAGCTGGAACTGTATGCATAGGCTTTCTCAAAATAGTAACAAGAGGTTGGTGGTCAGTTTCGATCTGGATAGGTCGACCATAAATATAATCATGGAACTTCAAGCATGCAAATACAATTGCTAAGAGCTCTTCCTCAATCTGTGCATATTGCATCTCAGTCCAGGTACACGTTCTCAATGTGCAGGCTACTGGTCTACCCTCTTGAAGAACGACTGCACCTAGACCAAACTTCAGCATCACAGGCAACAGTAACTGGTTTGGGAACATCATAGTAGCTGAGAGTTGGTGGGCTGGCAATATTCTGTTTCAAGACATAAAATACTCTCTGGTGCTGTTCTGACCATGACCAAATTACATCCTTGCATATCAGCTCTCTTAGCAATGTTGAAATGTGACTTAAATCTGGAATGAACATGCCTAGATAGTTGACAATGCCAAGAAAATGTTGTAGGGCTTGAATGTTGTCTGAAGCTGGCATTTTGAGAATTGTTGTTTGCTTAGGTGTATCTGGTCGTAAGCCTGAACTGGTAAACAAGTGACCAACATAAGTAATTTCTCTTAGCCTGAATTTGCACTTCTGAGGATTCAGCTTAAGATTCACTTCACGTGCTCTTTCCAGAACTTTCTTGAGGTTTCTGTCATGTTCAGCTTTACCATTGCCTCCTACTAGAGTGTCATCTACTATAGTAGCAAATGGATAGCCAGAACAAATTTGCTCCATTGCACACTGAAAGACTTCACTGACAGAATTTATTCCAAATGGCATTTTCAGAAATCTGTATCTTCTAAATGGCATACCAAATGTGGTTAATAATGAAAAATTTCAGTCAAGCATAATTTGCCAAAATGAACTCTTTGCATCTAATCAGAAAAAACAGTGGCATTTGTCATGAGGGCAGCAACTTCTGTGGCAGTGCGCATTGGATGATGCGGCCTTTTTAATGCTTTGTTCAGATCTTTTGGATCAATACATATTCTGATATCATCTGAGCTTTTCTTATGAGCTACCACCATGGAGGATACCCATTCAGTAGGTTCTTCTACTGGACAAATTAGTAGTACATCCTAGCTACACTATTTTGTCTAGATCAACTTTCACTCTGCTCTGCACAGTTACTGGAACTTTCTGTGCTGGACTGATAACTGTGCTGACCACTGGGTCTAACTTCATAAAGTACACAACTGGTAATTTGCCTAATTTGTCTGCAAAAATATCAGCATACTCAGAAAAAATAGTTTGGGCAAAATCTGAGCTGTTGTCATTCAGGCTTACATGGTGAACTTCTTTATTAAGTGAAAGCAGTCCCATTTTCAAACTGTCTCTGAGGCCGAATAATGAATGCACGTGTCTCTTGACTATGAAAAATTGCAAGTCATTGCTGTTCCCAGCAGAATAACATGAAAGCATTAATGAGCCTTGGACTTGAATCTCTTCACCACCATAAGTGATAAGCTTTTCACACTTTGTCAAATCAAATTGTTCTTCTGCTTTTACTCTAGCAAATATTTCTGCTGACATAACATTGCACTTTGAGCCAGTATCTTCTTTGAGCTCTACAGGACTCCCATTAATCCAAACAGTACAAAAGATTTCACTCTTTGCCCACAAATCTACTGCATTGACTGCTTTGCCAAGCACAGACACAATATTAACATAAAAAGTAGGGTCACATCTTTCTAATTGATCAACTTGCCTTTTGGAATGCCCTCTTTTAATAAAATAATGTGCCTTATTTGATTTACAAAATCTTTTGAAATGATTCCACTTATTGCAAGAATGACACTGCTGACCAAAAGCTAAGCACTTTTCTCTTTTGGGATCTTGATTTCCACCACAATTACAAAAGTTGGCTATGAAGCTGGGTGGAGGCACATGTTTTAAGTTTGCTGAATCACCCCTATGCTTCGCTGAGCATGCCCTGGAATTTGCTAGAAAGACTTGGGGTTCCCCAGGGATTGTTACAGGGCCTGCAGTCACTGTCATGTGCTTGGGCCTGTTTCCTTTAACCACATGCTGCATACTATCAACACGAGCTTTGTCACTGTGCCTTCCACAGTTATTCTCATTTGCAAGCATACTCATATGCTTTTCTGTAAGCTTGTATATCTGACAAATCTCAATGGCCTTGTTTAACATCAAATCACTGCCTCAAAGGGAAATCATTCTCACTATGTCATTACTAATACCACACAAAAGCCTGTCTGTTATCAAATCATCTCTCAATTCACCAAATCTGCACATTTTAGCCTTGAGAAATAAGGCTGTTGTATATGCTGCAAAGGTTTCACAAGGCTTTTGATCCTTTGTGTAAAATAAGTGCCTTTCCATTGTAATTTTCATTTGGGGGTTACACATTTCTCTAAATTTATGTTTTAAGCACTCAGGGTCTTCCCTTGTTTCAGTCGGTACCACTATATAGCAGTCTTCTTCCTCCCCTGCAAACACAGCAGGTGCAT
Source organism: Protopterus annectens (assembly GCF_019279795.1). Taxonomy (NCBI): domain Eukaryota; kingdom Metazoa; phylum Chordata; order Ceratodontiformes; family Protopteridae; genus Protopterus; species Protopterus annectens. Next base: position 312,320,571 of record NC_056745.1, on the reverse strand, counting down.
ATACAAATGAATGCTCTGATTCAATGGCCTCTGAACTAGCAAAATTAAGCAAAATAAATGCCTTTCTACATGCGTCTTTGTCAGAAAAAGCAGCCTATATGAAAATATTGTATTCCTGCTCAAACACTCTCCAATTTTCTGCAATATTGTTATCAAACACAGGTGGTGCAGGTCTGCAAAACCCTTCTGCCATGCCCACAGATTATAGTAAAACACAATGCAAAATGGCCCTTTTAATTATGTACATTCACACACACCAGGTACTTGTAATAATATGCAAATGCACAATAAACTCTTCAAAATACCGTACCCTGCAAAATATGCCTTGAAATAAGCGTACTTTGTGAAATATACCTTGAAATAACTTTACTTTGCAAAATACCTGCACTGTAATACTGCAGGCACTTGCAAACACTTTGCACACTTTGGATACTTTGACTAGCTTTAGTTAATGCAAAAAAGTAGCCCATCGTTAAAAAAATACTGTCATTTTCCCTTTTTTGTACATTTTATGCAATCTGGATATTGTTGCAAACATTTTCGTAATTATTTTGAATATTTTTTATCAATATGTCACAGTTTCAGACATTTCATTTAATAAGAACTTCATTTTGAGCATTCTGAGTGCTTCATTTTGTATTTGTAGGAAAATAAATCATTTAAGCAAGTCTTAGTACCTAGAATTTGTTTCTGACCTGTTTTGCAAGTCGTTTGAGCAGTAGGGATGACCCATTCCTGTATATTCCTCCAACTTTAACCAGTTGCTTAATGGTTGTAACTCTGGATCCCATTCTGACACAATGTCGCTCTTCTTATATGCATTAAGAGCACATTGAGGCTTGGGTGTTCATTTAAGTAGTTTATTGTATACAAATACATCAGGATGAATGGCAGGAACATTAAACTTAAACGAACTATCTAACTAACTGACTGACTGCATACTTGCATACTCTCACTCTGGCTGCTCACTCAAAATGGCACTCTTGCTTGCATGTGCTCAGTACTTATATGCATGTGCTGACTCACTGGAAAGCTTCTTAAAGGTATATCATACACACACTGATCTACAATCATAACAGATTAATTATGTGTTTGAGACATGGATGTTGAGGAATTCACCTCAAGTAAACAGGGAAAAAAAAGCTTGAGAGATAAATCTCAACATTTATATCAAGTACACATGGGTACCACCCCCAAGGTGATTTATGGTCACCCATGCAGTTGTCAAGGTTGTGCTTAAATAGGGTCATTCAGGAGCTCTGCTTCACATGGAGTGGGAGCTTATTCAAGAGGAGCTGCAAGCTCTGGGAGATAAATCTGTCTCTCCAGCATGTTCTGTTAATGTCACAGGCTAGGTTGAGAACCCTGGAGAAAATTACTCTTGTCTCATTTTTTTTTTTGCAGATGTGCAACATTTCCATTATTGCAGAGACAAAGACTGCTCTGTAGGTCAGCCACAGGTCGTCTCTTAGCAGCCTGTATGATACAGAGTACAGTGACAAGGCTTTCATTCATTCCATGTAGGTCATGTTTTGGAGGCCTTGGATTCTCTTGGTTCGAAATGTCTGTGGTATCTCTATTTGCTACAGGTGTCTGGTGAGGTACATAGAGAAGGGAGCATTGTTCTCAATTAGTGGTCTGATAAGGGCCGAGTACAGTGGAGTTATAACCTCCCACGTCTTGGATGCAATGTCTTTATTTATGAGATGTGCAGTGTAGAAGGCTTTTCTTACCACTAGACACATGGTGATCAAAGTTTAGATTGCTATAAACCTGTGTTCCCAAGTCTCACACCACTGAGTTTGAGCTTAGAGGGGTGCTATGTATAACATAATTAGTAGGGTACATTTTTGCCAAAGGGAACAATGAGCATTGTCTTGCAATAATTTTCAGTCCATGACTGCACCCAGTTGACAGTCTCTACAGACTTGGTAAGCCACAGACCATGTGCCTTCACATGGACTTAAGAGAAATAGTTTCCGAACAGTAGAAGGCCCAGCACAGGTCCTTGTGGTACTCCACTGGTAGCTGGTCTACTGGTGGAAGTGGACTCCCCAACTTTGACAGTGTGCATTCAGTGAGACAGTTGGCTACCCATCTAGTAATGTATGGGTTAATTCCCTGATGGGATTGTTTCTCCATTATACCCTGAATGGGGGAATCATGTCAAAGGGCTTGGCTATATCAGGATAAGCAGTATGTCCTGTTTTCCCTCATGCAGGGCTTTGGGGAACATTATCAAAGAAGTACACTAGGTTTAATAAGCAATCTCTACCCTTGATGAAACAAATATTAGTCAGGTCAAGAGTGTTAAAGGTCATCTATGTCCCTGTGGATAAGGTCCATGATGAATCTTTCCATAGCCCTGCAGGTAAGGCTGGTTAGACTTATGGGTCAATAGTTCCCAGGGTCAGTTGATGGATATGTACACATGTTCAACTGGGAAGATAGTTTCAGTTCTGCATGTTACTAGATTGATGTGCATTGCCTGTCACACATTTGCTATTAATTTATGTAGTGTAGTTGATATATTTGTGAAAAAAGTACTGGAGACACCAGGGCTGTAGTGCATGGGGAAGGCAACACATGGGTGCATTGTAAATATTTTACATATTGTTCAGTTTGTTAAGTTTACACATGTAGTTTTATGGCATAAAGAGTAAATGGACAGTAAACATGCTAAATTTGGCTTTGCATAGCGCAACAGTGAGCAGTGGGTTTGCCCGACAATTGGCAAAGTGTTTGCACATGCAACATACACATTCCAATTATTTTCCATGTTTATGCATAGTTAAGCAGTTTACAAATACAAGCCAACCTGTGAAAAGTCTGACAGTTAGTATTGAGTGTATGAAACACACCTGCTGCTTAGCTGTCTCAGTGGCAGCAGGTGTAAATGCATTGATACATTTCTTTTTTAGCCAAGATAATACTCAGTTCGAATCCAGGTGTATTTAATATTTTTAAATAAACAGTGATAATGCAACAACATCAATTCTTTATAGTACATGTGTTGCTGTGTGTTAGCATAGTGCAACAAGTTTAAGCTGCATTGCATGGAGGTAACTGCACCATTGTAGAGCCGCACACCATTGCTTAGCATTGGTGGGTGATGCCAAACTCCGAGCAAACATACAGCCCAAAAAGTGAAGGGATCCATTGATTTTTCTGCTACTTATGTGTGTTGTATGTGATTCTATTTTTTTACCATATTATAGGTGTTAAAATAGGGTAGCTAGGAAAGTGGGGAAATGGGGAGCAAGCATAGGAAAGAACAAAGGGAAAGCATACAGGAATGTGCAAAGAAGAAGTAGGAAAGAACCATAGCTATTCATTTCTTCAACAGTAAAAACTGATAATGTATGCATAATATTAGCTGAATTTGAGCTGGCACATATGCATGTTCCTTTTATACAGATTACAGTTAACAACAGGTTATTTGTGCCACTTGTAGGGGAAACAACAACATAATCATGTTGCACAGCCAATTGGACCAAATCAAATGTGTCAAGAAGACAAATGTGTGAAATGGAAAGCTATGTATGGCATGATATTTTTTGTGGGACAGGTGCCCATTTTTTTCAGTAAGAGAGAAATGGTAAGGGATGTAGGTATGTCTGAATCAGGTACGTTGGGTAGGTGAGGAAGGAAATGAATACAAACAAGACAAGAGACAGGAATGGTGGGGGACATAAAAGGTTGGGGGACACCATGATTGAGGTGAGGGAGGGGACAACCCAGGCTCATGCCCATCAAACTTGGACACAGTGAGAATTGAGTCCTCACCTACTGGACTGTCATCACTGTTCTCTTAGTCTGCTGGTGGCTGGAGTGCTTGATGTCTTCTCCTCCTATGGACAATAAGGGAGAGCAGCCTATCCATCCCATGTAGGCATACACCAATGGTGTGGTGCATGAACCTACACATTAACCCTGGCATCTCCTGATAGATGATGAAATCACCACCTCTGTCACTGCTCCTGGATGATACCACTGCACCAGCTGCCTGAGGATGCAGGTAGTGCAGAGGCAGCAGAGGCAGTGCTGCCAGGTTGGGGTCCCAGATGTGCTGGTCATTGGTACTGGAGCCAGTGGAACAGGGACAGGCTGATCCACTGGAGCTGGCCTAGTTCATTGTGCTGTGGAGCATTTAGTAATGTGGTACAGATGGATCACATGGAGACATTTTGATGACACATAATAGAAAATAAAAAAAGAGAGATAAGGGCTGGGGTGAGAGAAAAAAAAAGAGATAAAATTACTACTGTCATATGTGACATACAATGCATTAACACAATTATACAACTATTTTATCTATGACATTTAAGCATATGTCCCAACAAACACACACAATTACTATAGATTGCTGACAGTAATCCTTGAAATGTGCATATATTGCACATATGTGTGTTCCTTTTATACGGATTACAGTTAACAAAAATACATTTGTGCCACTTGTATAGAATTCAGTTTAATCTAAATATTACTAAAGAAATACAGTATTTTATAGTTGTGATTCACAGTATTTGAACCCACAACTTCTGACTATAGTCTAATATTTGACTCCTAAACTTGGTTTATGCTACAAAGTAATGCAAGCATACTTGCTTTTATAGTTAGGATATGCATCTTCAATTTGCTACAACTGTATAAAACCCAAAAAAATCTATCTTTAACTTTTAAAACTACAGTAGCTATTCTCTTGTGCTCATACATACCACTTGCTTCCTCAGTCTCTCATTTCAAGCAACATGAGCTTGTCTGTTGAATTCGCATTCAGTTTTACCTGGGGAAAGAACAGAAAAGAACAGAAGAGCATTATGCATGCCAGTCTTGCCTATAGTTAGCTTTCTAACTATTACAAGTACTCTCTTATGATCATACTTACAAAGCTCTGGGATGTCTGCCATCTCAAATTCATTCAAACAATGCTTGATGGTATGCCTTTGTGCCTGTGTAGGTCATTAAAATTATGCCTACACTGCTCTCTAGTGTGTGGGATTCCAGTATCACTTAGTACAGCCTGAGCCAAACTATTTCACACCTCAGGCTTGTACTGGGAGCGAGAATATTCCCCCTGCAGAAGCCTTTGGCTGTGGCACTTTACCATGAGTGCAATAAATATCCTGTACTCCTGGACACCCCACCTCTGTGCCCTAGACTGGACAGCTTCCCCTCTAATGCCAGACATGTCTAACATTGGAACTAGAGCAATGGCAATTGATGCTTTCTCACTAATTACAGTTATTGCATTTACTGGTAGTGCACAAACCTGAGCAACAATGCCAACAGTGTTTGCACAATGTTAAGTAGAGAGCAGCAGGGCCAAGCAGGAAGGAAATAAATACTTGAAAATGGAAGGTTAATCTTACACTTGGTCTTTGTTTGAGGGGTGTCCAGTAATGCAACTTGGGAATATATATTGGAAATTGGGAGGTAACTGTTAGGTGAGTTAAATTTGCAAATATGCATTGGGGCATAAATGTCATGACCTGACACATTTGTTTTGGCTTTATACATTGGTAAAATTGATTTTTAAAGTGTGGGATTCAAACATAAAAGGGGCAAAACATTTTCTTCCTCAGAGTTGATCTTTCTTCTTTGCCACAGAAGAAGTGCTGCTCAGACTTAGTCAGGAATCATTCATAAATACAGGTGAAAGTTTGAGGTGTTACACATGTACGTGCGTGACCTGACAAGGTTCTAGTATATAGATCCATATGTGTGTGTCTTATGTAATTGTGAAGACCATGCAAATCAAGATAGCAGAATTGTACTTACAGAAATACAGTAGATAGTATACCCTCAGTCATACATCTGAAAACACAAAAAGAGTGTCTTATCTCTCATATATATAATTCATATCAGCTCCACTATCTAAAATGTTATAAGTGACAGTGAATATAACAGGAAGTGGAACAACAGTAAAAATGTATGGAATATCCTGTATTAGAATCAGGGATTGTGTATGGCAGTCCTATACTTAACACCTGTTGCCACAAGAATGTTGAAATAACACTTGTCTATTTTTCAGTTCATTGATATAAACTGCACTGTCACAACAGTAAAAATAGTTTGCGCACCCTGTACTAGAAGCCAGGACTGTCTGTTCTCCAGCCCTACACTTACACCTGCTGCCACAGGACTAGTTACATTATATTTCCATTATTCCTACTCATTCTTAAGTTCTCTGTAACTATCATGCAATACCATTTAGCATGTTTGAGCAGTGCCCAACAGAATTAATTGAATGTTTCGTTTTCATTTTATTGGCTATCTGACTCCTGTCTGCAGGTGTTGGGGAGCCTTGCTAGCCACCGTGCAATATCATTAAGCAAAGTTGCATGACAACAATGTATTGTTTTTGACTTTGCTCTTTTACATATACCCTGTCTGCAGGGGTTCTGCAGGTGTTTTGTCTGCTTCCTGGCTGGGCTACTAGTCCTGATTTGCACACTGCTAAGCTTCGCGCAAACAAGATAAACACAGACAAACTTGACATTCATTTTTCTCCATTTCTGTTGTTTGCACTAAGCTGAGCACCTTACAAACACTGGCCTGAAAAAAGTAAATAACTAAGGGAAACTGAGGAAACGCAGTCTATGGCACTACAAAATATTAGGACACTTGAAATATTTGTGCATAGGTCTGGATTTGAACTCTCACTCTAATGAATCTTCAGAACACAGTATGGATGCCTTATCCCTCTTTGCCACACAAACACCTTTGCAGCAGGGAACTTAAATCATTCTGCATACAACCAGTGAAATGTGTCACTTGCCTCTTCTTTTGGGGGTGGGGAGAAAAGTTGCATTTCTGTTATGGCACAATCAAGGATATGTTGCTATTGTTATTCGCTCCTTTTTTTGCATCCAGCCTGTTGTTCATATTTCAGATCTCTAGACTGCTTTATGTTTCTCCAGTGGGTAATACTGAAATGCTACCTTTTCTATTTTATCTGTGAACAGTTATTTTGCAGTTATGTGATACCTATGTGTATTATCCTTCTGTTGTCTTTTAGGACACCTAGAAATATGACACCCAAGTTTCTCAATCATCAAAAAACACCCTTCAGTGACCCTGAGAATAAGATCATTGTGAAAGCTTTTAGATGACATGGTGCCTTTCTGCTTGAGAGGGGACATGGAGATATGTCAGGCAGAAGGCAAATTTGGCAGTAGATAGTTGCAGATGTCAATGCAGTAGGTAGTCACAGCAAGACATATGATCAGGTACACCACAGGGCCACTTACATGACCTCATCTGCATGGAGGAGAGCAGCTGCAGTGGTCTGTGATCAGATGGGTACTGGGGGGGCCTGCTACAGAGCCACCATTAACAGTAAATGAAGAGTTCCTGTATACTGTCCGGGATCCAGACAGCTCCCAGGAAAGTGCAGAATAGCATGTCCTTGACATTGGTGCTACTGTTTCAGGGACAGCAAGCTTGTCCCAAGAGGAGCTTCCAGGTAGGCTTTTGTATCTCAGTTGTTAAATACTGTCATATAGTAAAATATTTACATTAATATGTTAGTTCTTTTTAACAAGATATTGGTTGGGGAGGGGACTGAAGATTGCTATAGTTAGCAACACATTCTAAATGATTATACATGGGGCTTAGGTTGGGCTTGTCATCCAAGTTCTTGTTGAAAGTATAGTTAATGGGCATATAAAGGTCAAAAACTTCTACATCCATGTTACTGTTAATTGTGATTATGTTGTCCTTACCTTTTGCTTCATTTCTTCCAGGAACATCTGGCATAGGGAGTATACCATCATCTGCACATGGTAAGCCAAACATTTGTATGCCAGTATTGATGAGCAGTTCAAAGAAATATTTTAGCATGTGATGTTGATGTCAGGACTGTTGTGTGTATTGCTGTACCGCATGTAATAGTGGTACCACTGGTAGTTTGTTAGCATATATTGGACTATAGTAGTGCAGGTATTACTTTTTTGTATTTGTTGCTTATTATCACAGGTAATCCTGACAGTGTAAGTGTGGGACTTCTACCACTTGATGTCAGAGTATCAGCAGATTCTGATGATGATGGTAGGCAAACAGAGGTACAGTTGGGGGTTGAAGAGCTTGAATCTGATGCTGAGGTTGACATACTGCCATCCCCTAAAATTCTATCAGATACAGCCAGTAGGCCTACATCTACGTACATATTGGACAAGTGGATGGTGAGACAATGTATCAGGGAAGTATGGTTACTGCAGCTTCAGCACCTGTTGCCTATGGCTGTAGCTAAAGTGTGGGTGAAGTGCCATGCATGAAGGTTGTTTGGGGTGCCTAGAGGAGGTCTGCTGTCCATCCTCCACCTGATCCAGATGTCTCTTGCCATGCCACTCAACATATGTTTAGGGCCATCATGGAAGTACAGGCATGTTCCTATAGTTCCTCCACAGAAATGCTTAGGGTTGTAGATGTGGCACAGGCTGTCATGCGTGACTGCCTCCACTGTGTTGCTGATTCAATAAATCAGATGAATGACACATTGGAATGGGCAGTGCCTGTGATTGTGCACCTGCTGGATGCAGGAAGGCATCCTTGGAGGTGTAGGTCAGCCACATCATCTGCTATTAGCCAATGTGGCCGTGCCTGATTATGTTTCCATAGTGGCAGTACTTCCACTGCTCCACCAGTGGTTGAGTTGTCCACATCCAGACATGGCAGGCCATGGGATCATTGTCTTGGGTGTACTCATGAGGGGAGCTCATCCAATAGACATCAGTCACATTCAGCAGTGCATCTGACAGTGGGCAAGGACATGCCAGTGCAACTCTTGGTAGCACCAGTTCTCATGGTCAGGTATGACAATGATGAACTGCCATCTCTACCATGCACAGCTCACACCTGTCCAACATATCAAGATGCAGAGCTAGCACAGAGCTTGGCTGTGTTCATGCAGACACTCACACACCAATTTCACCTGAAGGACCCATATAGACACACCCACAACAGCATTTGTTGCTTTATCTGAATGTCTGCCTGCTTCTCTTTTTACTCACACACATTCACCGACCTTTTTCATCAATTTAGGCTCCCTGCCCCCCACCACCACCACCACCACCCCCACCATCACAACACCCTGTGCAAGTGATAATAACTGTGCCATATCCCTGTTTTCTATCTTTTGTATTCAGGGATACATAAGCTTTGTGGCTGATGCTCAGGGTACATAGCTGACTTAGTGCTTAATATATCTGCATTTGTGATGTTGAATTGGTAATTGTACCTTTGACATATATTGGTCTTAGAAAGCTAAGACAGCTGATAGCATCAAACTTTTTTCCATCATTGTTGTTAATGATTTTGTGAGAGTGTGAAGTCTTAAACTGAAATGTGTATTATTACTTTCTAACTTCTCTCTTTAATGATTTTCCAGTACAAATGCATGGTACTAAACTGAGGGCATGCAGTGATCATCACTACTTTTCAGAGATGTGACTGTGTGAATCTTTGATACCTAAGGCCTACTAGTCAATAATGGACACATATAAGTCAAATAAGTCTGTTGTCAAATTTTAAGGTAATGTACAAATTACCCACCTTTTACTTGTTTACACTACCAAGTAACAATATGCAAGGATATGGCAGTCATTCATATTATTACACAATACACTCCATGTTCAACACTTACCTTGTAAATCCAGGATTTGCAACAGTTTCAGTTCAGGGTTGACTCTGTCTGATGCAAGCAGTACATAGCATTACATGGGTAGGTAAAGGTTCTGCTCATTGCCTGGCATCAATATTACTATTTGTATGTGCATAGGAGGAAGGCTTTAGGCCCTTAGGTGGTGCGTGAGTGTGCTATGGATTGTCTGTTAGCCAATGTGAGGGCATATTCAGCAGGCCTACATCTGCTTACACCCACAGAAGCTGCTTGTTCCCCCACTGACTCCTCACCTAAGTGTGGCTGCGGTGATCTTGCCATTCCTGGTGACATGTGTGCCCCTTCCCCTTGTTGATCCTGCTGAAGCTATTTTCTCAGAATGATGTTGTGTAACAAGGCAAATACTGTGACTATTTGAGAACATGTATGTGGACTGTACTGCAGGGCTCCCCCAGATGTATCTAGTCACCAGAACCCCTACTTCAGCAGCCCAAACACATGGTCTATGATATATCTGGTTTAAGTGTGTGCCTCATTATGGCATTCTTCAGGAGGTATGTGTGCATTTCTGCTGGGTGCATAACCTGCATCCCCTATTAAATGACCCTGTGGGATATCCCCCGTAGTGAACATCCAATAGAGTTGGGAGGTGTGTCAGATATCTGAGTCATGGCAACTGCCTGGGTTGCCAGCACACATGTTCAAAATGATTCTCTTGGCATTACACATGAATTGGCAGTTAATACAGTGGAAGCCCAGTCTATTTATGTAGAGCCTTCGCTGTTCCTTGGGTGGTGCCTTAATTTCTACACATGTGCAGTCTATGTCATCCATTACTTCAGAGTAGTGTGCTACAGGGTAGAATTCCTGCATATTTCTAACCATATCCTCAGGAGTACGGGGAAAATATACGGGGTCACTAGCATGTTGGAGTATAGCATTCAGAAATTGATGTTGGATCCTGGATTCTGATACCTGTGACATCACCAGCATGTCCCATGTTGGTCTCTGAAAGGTACCTGTAGCTAAAATTCTAAGTGCTACACATACCTTTGTCTCCACTGGGACGGGTTCATCTCAGTTTGCCCATGGTCTGAGTTGAGGACGACAGAGGTTGCAGAGTTCTGTAGTTTGTCTCTATCCACCCTGTAGTGCTCTACAATTTCAACATCATGTAGATTGTGATAAGTTAACCAGGGCCCGAAAAGTCTTCTTCTTGGCCTTGGTCTATTAGCAGCAACAAAAGGCACAGACTTCAGCCTGTTGCACATACACATGAATTAAAGCAAGCAGCAGCAACCCATAACATTGTTTCTGTGTAGACTTCTTCCCATGGCTGTATTCCAATAAGTTTTGGAATTTGCAGGGAAGACCAGCAGTGAGTCTACATGGTTGCTTTATAGCTTGTTGAATAGCTCCTCCATCTTGGATTCATTGATTAGCAAACAATTCAGCTGTTTATGCTGTAATTTGCATGCCACGATGTTCAACTTGTTTGTGCGGCTCTGCATTTCTGTACACAATGTGTAGAACCACTTACTGAACCTAAAACATTTTGCTACCATGTGCAAGTCGTGCCGTGCTGCACACATGGTAGAAATGGACCGTGTAGACTTTATTGAACCTGGCCGATTATTTTAATACATGTAATTGGGAAAAAAGAAAATGTCGGTTGCAAATTGGCTTGTAAAAGTGAATAAATGATTGCAATATATAGGAAAAATGTATAAAGGTCAAGTGCTGACTGTTGTGACATGAACTCAAATAGACAGGTATTTCTGGAGTTAGCACAGGTAAATAAAATCTAATGATTCTATTAAAAAGGGGGATGTGTAAAATAAAATAATGCACAGTCATTTTAGGCAGTGAAATAAAAAAATCAATTAATTAAATCAATTAAGTACACCTTTATAGTTGCAAATGTTTTATATGCCAAAAGAGTTGACGGCTCACTATGGCTTGAATAATCAATCTGTTTTCAAGTTGGAAATAAGATTTTTCAAAAGGCTGTTAGTTGTAGTGTTTATAATTCTAATCTTGCTATGCTTCATATAATAAAACAGTGAAGAAAATTTATTAAAATGTATTAATAAAAATAATAATAATAACTTAGTGACTATAGTTCTGCCATGTTAGTCTATGTTAAACTTCACTCTGTGCTACTAATCTGCTCTGATAATAAATGTTTTTCCTTAAACTGCTTTCATGTCTTAGTAAATTTACTAATAAGGAAACATAATAAAAACTCTTAATACTAAGCAATCACAATACTTATAAAAGGCGTCTGTTAAAGAAAGGTAATTGCATCAACACAGAACTCTGATTCTCTCTTTACACAAGAGTCGGCCTTACCTGGTTTAGTGTATAATGGCCAGCAGTGTTACTATCAAAAACCCTGGAAAAATAAAACATCAACTATGTCTCAAGCACTAGCTACAACTTAACTTCTAATACTCAGTATGGAATTAGGCACAGCCATGGAACCAGTGCTCCCCACCTTGATTTCACAGAATATACTGTATATATGTGTATATATATATATATATATATATATATATATATATATATATATATATATATATATATGTGTGTGTGTGTGTGTGTGTGTGTGTGTGTGTGTGTGTGTGTGAAAAGATTTACTGTGATAGTCAATAGTCCTGGACCTACTGACAGCTTTCAATACAATGTCACATACTAAGCTATTACAAATACTAGATCACATCAATATTTCTCTTATGTTCTTGCCTGATTTTCCAGTTACCTAAGCCATAGGTCCAGAAAGTAAACTAGGACAGCATAATTTCTTCACAGGTAGCAGTGAGTACTGGTTTCTCCCATGGAACAATGTTGTTCCACTACTTTCACTTTCTACATCCTAGAGATGTCCCATCACATTGGAATGTCAAATGTATCTAGCATGCAAATTACTTGAATATCATCCTCACTGGTGACTCTCCTGAGTTTCTCTGCTTCTTAGTTCAAGAATTATTTACATACTCCAGTCTTTATTACATATTAGCAGGCCCCCAAGGAATCCTTCCAAAGAATAATGTATGTTTTTATCTCCAAATCCCTCTTCTTTGGTTCCCTGCTACACCCAGATGTTGACATCACCTGATACTGCTCCATTTCTTATCAGTAGTTCCACTTCTGGCAGAGCAGTCGACGTAACATCTATAAAACAATTGAAGCCTGCAAAATGTCTTGACGTAATCATTTAAAACCAGCTTAAATTTGATCTCCAGGTGTAAGGTAATACCAAACACTAATGTCACCATTAATAAACTGTGGAAGGTAAACTCCTCCTTTTTGTCTGAAAATGTTTAGGGTAGTCACTGCTAGGTCATATCTTTTACCAAACTGATTAATTCTTCTCACTTACTAACAAACCTGTCTTACCCACTGCAATGTAATCTGGAGAAAGGATAATAGAGAGATTTGCAGTCCATACCCATCACTGTCATTCTACAGCAGGACATCACTGTACGCCCATACTCATCACTGTCATTCTACAGCAGGACATCACTTACGCTCATACCCATCACTGTCATTCTACAGCAAGACATTACAGTACACCCATACCCATCACTGTCATTCTATAGCAGGAGATCACAGTACGCCCATATCCATCACTGTCATTCTACAGCAGGACATTACAGTACACCCATACCCATCACTGTCATTCTATAGCAGGAGATCACAGTACACCCATATCCATCACTGTCATCCTACAGAAGGACATCACAGTACGCCCATACCCATCACTGTCATTCCACAGCAGGACATCACAGTATGCCCATACCCATCACTGTCATTCTATAGCAGGAGATCACAGTACGCCCATATCCATCACTGTCATTCTACAGCAGGACATCACAGTACGCCCATACCCATCACTGTCATTCTACAGCAGGACATTACAGTACACCCATACCAATCACTGTCATTCTACAGCAGGACATTACAGTACACCCATACCCATCACTGTCATTCTATAGCAGGAGATCACAGTACGCCCATACCCATCACTGTCATTCTATAGCAGGAGATCACAGTACGCCCATATCCATCACTGTCATTCTATAGCAGGAGATCACAGTACGCCCATATCCATCACTGTCATTCTACAGCAGGACATCACAGTACGCCCATACCAATCACTGTCATTCTACAGCAGGACATTACAGTACACCCATACCCATCACTGTCATTCTATAGCAGGAGATCACAGTACACCCATATCCATCACTGTCATCCTACAGAAGGACATCACAGTACGCCCATACCCATCACTGTCATTCCACAGCAGGACATCACAGTACGCCCATACCCATCACTGTCATTCTATAGCAGGAGATCACAGTACGCCCATATCCATCACTGTCATTCTGCAGCAGGACATCACAGTACGCCCATACCCATCACTGTCATTCTACAGCAGGACATCACAGTACACTCATATCTGTCACTGTCATTCTACAGCAGAACATCATTTATGCCCATACCCATCACTGTCATTCTACGGAAAGACATCACTTACGCTCATACCCATCACTGTCATTCTACAGCAGGACATTACAGTACGCCCATATCCATCACTGTCATTCTACAGCAGGACATCACAGTATGCCCATATCCATCACTGTCATTCTACAGCAGGACATCACTTACGCTCATACCCATCACTGTCATTCTACAGCAGGACATTACAGTACACCCATACCCATCACTGTCATTCTATAGCAGGAGCTCACAGTACGCCCATATCCATCACTGTCATTCTACAGCAGGACATCACTTACGCTCATACCCATCACTGTCATTCTACAGCAGGACATTACAGTACACCCATACCCATCACTGTCATTCTGTAGCAGGAGATCACAGTACACCCATATCCATCACTGTCATTCTACAGAAGGACATCACAGTACGCCCATACCCATCACTGTCATTCTGCAGCAGGACATCACTTACGCCCATACCCATCACTGTCATTCTACAGCAGGACATCACAGTACGCCCATACCCATCACTGTCATTCTACAGCAGGACATCACAGTATGCCCATACCCATCACTGTCATTCTACAGCAGGACATCACAGTACACTCATATCTGTCACTGTCATTCTACAGCAGGACATCACAGTATGCCCATACCCATCACTGTCATTCTACAGCAGGCCATTACAGTACACACATACCCATCACTGTCATTCTACAGCAGGACAATACAGTACACCCATACACATCACTGTCATTTTACAGCAGGACATTACAGTACACCTATACCTATCACTGTCATTCCACAGCAGGACATCACAGTATGCCCATCCCGATCACTGTCATTCTACAGCAGGACATCACAATATGCTCATACCCATCACTGTCATTCTACAACAGACATCACAGTACGCCCATGCCCATCACTGTCACTCTACAACAGACATCACAGTATGCCCATACCCATCACTGTCATTCTACAGCAGGACATCACTTATGCAGATACGCATCACTGTCATTCTACAACAAACATCACAGTATGCTCATATCCATCACTGTCATTCTACAGCAGGACATCACAGTCCATCCATACCCATCACTGTCACTCTACAACAGACATCACAGTATTCCCATACCCATCACTGTCATTCTACAGCAGGACATCACTTACGCCGATACCCATCACTGTCATTCTACAACAGACATCACAGTATGCCCATACCCATCACTGTCATTCTACAGAAGGACATCACTTACGCTCATACCCATCACTGTCATTCTACAGCAGGACATCACAGTACACCCATACCCATCACTGTCATTCTACAGCAGGACATCACAGTACACCCATACCCATCACTGTCATTCTACAGCAGGACATCACAATATGCCCATACCCATCACTGTCATTCTACAGCAGGACATCACTTCCACCCATACCCATCACTGTCATTCTACAGCAGGACATCACTTCCACCCATACCCATCACTGTCATTCTACAACAGACATCACAGTACGCCCATACCCATCACTGTCATTCTACAGCAGGACATCACTTCCACCCATACCCATCACTGTCATTCTACAGCAGGACATCACAATATGCCCATACCCATCACTGTCATTCTACAGCAGGACATCACTTCCACCCATACCTATCACTGTCATTCTATAGCAGGACATCACCGTACGCCCATACCCATCACTGTCATTCTACAGCAGGACATCACAGTACGTCCATACCCATCACTGTCATTTTACAGCAGGACATCACAATGCACTCATACCCATCACTGTCATTCTATAGCAGGACATCACAGTATGCCCATACCCATCACTGTCATTCAACAACAGACATCACAGTACGCCCATACCCATCACTATCATTCTACAGCAGGACATCACTTACGCCCATACACATCACTGTCATTCTACAGCAGGACATCACAGTATGCCCATTCCCATCACTGTCATTCTACAGTAGGACATCATACTATGTCCATACCCATCACTGTCATTCTACAGCAGGACATCACAGTGCACCCATACCCATCAAGGTCATTCTACAACAGACATCACAGTATGCCCATACCCATCACTGTCATTCTACAGCAGGACATCACAGTACGTCCATACCCATCACTGTCATTCTACAGCATGACATCACAGTACACCCATACCCATCACTGTCATTCTACAACAGACATCACAGTACACCCATACCCATCATGGTCATTCTACAGCAGGACATCACAGTATGCCCATACCCATCACTGTCATTCTACAGCAGGACTTCACAGTACCCCCATACCCATCACTGTTATTCTACAACAGACATCACAGTATGCCCATACCCATCACTGTCATTCTACAGCAGGACATCACAGTACGTCCATACCCATCACTGTCATTCTACAGCATGACATCACAGTACACCCATACCCATCACTGTCATTCTACAACAGACATCACAGTACACCCATACCCATCATGGTCATTCTACAGCAGGACATCACAGTATGCCCATACCCATCACTGTCATTCTACAACAGACATCACAGTGCGCCCATACCCATCACTGTCATTCTACAGCAGGACATCACAGTATGCCCATACCCATCACTGTCATTCTACAACAGACATCACAGTGCACCCATACCCATCACTGTCATTCTACAGCAGGACATCACAGTACCCCCATACCCATTATTATCATTCTACAGCAGGACATCACAGTGCGCCCATACCCATCACTGTCATTCTACAGCAGGACATCACAGTATGCCCATACCCATCACTGTCATTCTACAACAGACATCACAGTACGCCCATACCCATCACTGTCATTCTACAGCATGACATCACGTACGTCCATACCCATCACTGTCATTCTACAGCAGGACAACACAGTACACCCATATCCATCACTGTCATTCTACAACAGACATCACAGTACGCCCATACCCATCACTGTCATTCTACAACAGACATCACAGTATGCCCATACCCATCACTGTCATTCTTCAACAGACATCACAGTATGCCCATACCCATCACTGTCATTCTAAAGCATGACATCACGTACATCCATACCCATCACTGTCATTCTATAGCAGGACATCACAATACACCCATACCCATCACTGTCATTATATAGCAGGACATCACAGTACACCCATACCCATCACTGTCATTCTACAGCAGGACATCACAGTATGCCCATACCCATCACTGTCATTCTACAGCAGGACATCACAGTACACTCATACCCATCACTGTCATTCCACACAATCTTGGTGGGATTGAGTACCATCATTACTTTTCACTGCACTAAGCTCCCAGGCTAATAAACTCCTCTACAAACATAAGCATCCTTCAATAGATGGAATGATTACTTGCATAACCCCCAACAGGATACTTAAAGGACTCTACCCATCACCCTGCTGATATTCCAACATTTACCAACAAGTATGGGGTTTCCAAATTTACCATTTCCACTGGGAAACTTTGGAAGCAGCTTCTTCCAAAAATATGTACCTCATTCACCAATCACACACACACACACACACACACACACACACACACACACACACACACACACACACACACATTCAAGTCACTACTGAAAACCCAGCTCCACAGCTGATGGATTTATGATTGTGGCTTTACTTAAATAATACCTTGCATAATGTCCATATTTATAAGAATTTACAAAGCTACTGGTATTTTATTAGATTTATTGCTTTTGCCAAATAAATATTACCACTGCTCCTCATGCATTCATGTCAGTTTTTTTTCCTTTATATTTATATATGTACTTCTGCTGTTTCCTTTGTTCAAAAGCTCCTTATTGATCGGGCATGTATATATAAGAGTGCTACCACCCAGACTGAAAAATCAGATCATTCTTGCAATATTCGTCAACTTGATTGCACAGATTTGGAGATATCTTCTAGGATTTCAAAGAAAATGTGATTTGCCAGTTGGACATTCAAATTCAACAAATATAAATACATACATAAGCAAGCAAACTTTACAAATAAATAAATATATACATGCGGAAAGCTGTGAGGACTGTAACTTAAAAGATTGACAGTGAAAATCCTGAAATAATTTTGAATGCATGCATGACGGCATATAGAACATAGGAATGTAATAGACAAATGAAAATAAATAACCAATGTTTTTGCAAGGCCAAGCCATCTGCATTTACTGTATAGGAGCTGTGTCCCCATACAACCCCACATTATGCAAACATATATTCTGAATATAAGGTTACACATTCCTGGAAAACATTTGTTTTTACAATCTTGAAATGACTTGAAAAGCCATTCCCTTGGATTTAGAAAGAGCTATCATCATTGCCATTTTTCCTCTGGTGATAGCCCTTTCCAATTCAGGGAAAGACACTCCACAGGGATTCAACACAGTCTGTAGAATCACCTCAATAGGCCATCTTCTCAGCCAAGCTAGATGCTAATGAGGCATCCAGGGGAAAATTCTAATGCTAATTAGCCATGTACTCTTCCCTGGAAAATTCAAAGCATCACTTGACTGACTATATCACCATCGCCATCAGCTTAACTTTAATGGGGGAGATAACATTAGAGGTAAGTGCCAGGGAATTTAGCAGACAGGTAGTGGAAGGCTGTGCATGTGTGTGTGTGTGTGTGTGTGTGTGTGTGTGTGTGTGCCTAGGTGGTCACAGTAGGGGAATAAGTTGGGGATAGGTAGGGTAGGGGTGTGTGTGTGTGTGTGTGTGTGTGTGTGTGTGTGTGTGTGTGTGTGTGTGTGTGTGTGTGTGTGTGTGTGTGTGTGTGTGCCTTCGCTCATGGGTGTTTGTGTGGAGGGGCCTGCCATACCTCTAATCTGCCCAGACTAGCAAGGAAACCTGTAATACTGGTGTGAAACACTAGTCACCAGGGACACACGCTAATATTACCCTTGCTCACTTAAAAAATGCATAAAACATGTTTTACAGCAAGAAAGACTTAGCATGTATGGGGAGACACTACACACCAGGGGCACTCTATTACTGCTATTCACTTAAGAAATTACTAGAACAATATATTTTGCAGAGCAAAAGGTAGAGTAGGTATGGGGCAGGGCCAGTAGGCTTTAGGAACACTTTAATATTACCCTTACTCACTTAAAATAACTCAAAATTTCAAACTCTGCATCCTTGGCATAGAAAGCAACTCAGAAACAAATCAGTGCTTTCATCCTTTGTGCCAGCAGAGGATACAGTGCAGCAGCAAGTCTTGCATCGGGATGTAGTTTCTAAAGAATAAGATGATTGATGAGATCATAAAATACATCATAATGCAACACCTGCCGCTGTATGTCCTCCATTGGTGCAAAGAGCTAACGCTGTGATTTGTTAGTAGGCTACTTTCTGTGCTAAGTGTACTGAGTTTGATTCTTTTTACAGATTTGTAAGTGGGGGGGCTGCCGTATATGTCAGCAGCTGTGCAACACTGGGCAACATCAGGGAGACTCACTTAACAAGTTACTAAAATAACAGGTCTAGCATCATGATGCAGTTTCTGAACAGTAAGAAGAATGAAACTCTAATGTCTTGCATTGTTATCTGGCTGTAATCATCTGTGATTTACAAGGAACATGGAAAAAAGAACAGGTAACATCAGAGACATTCTGTAAATTCAAGAACAGGTAAGAGGTATGACAGTGTGTCAGTGTCCAAGTGTGTGTGTGTGTGTGTGTGTGTGTGTGTGTGTGTGTGTGTGTGTGTGTGTGTGTGCGTGTGTGCGCATGTGCACGCGTGTGCGCGTGTGCGCGTGTGCATGTGTGTGTGTGATGTCTGTGTGTTTGTGTCTGAGTGAGGCTGTGTGTCTGTGTGTGTGCTTCAAAGTGCACATGTGTAAGAAAGTCAATGAGGAAGATGCCTGTGTTAATACAATTCATGAGCTGCCAGAGGTCATTACAACAGGAGATGCTGATTAGCACTTGCAGTAACATTACACAATTCAGAGACATGCAAATTAGCCAGTAATGAGGTCTATCCTTATTGCTGGAGACATATCTCTGAATCAGATATCCCATGATCATGGAAACTGCAGCAGTTTCTGTGAGCACAGGGCAAGTTCTTTGAATTCTACCCATAATCCAGGCTATACCTGGATTATGCTGGCCCATCCTTCAGAAAATATGTCTGATTTTACTAGAATCTTATTCAAAGTGGTTTGATGCAACTTTATATGCAAGTACTCAAAAAACAATATAAAAGTTTACCATGGATAGCATTCCTAAAATGTTAGTATCTAGTAATGGATCTTGTTTCACTAGTGTGGAATTTGCAAACTATGTGAAAGGAATAGAACCTATTCTGAATTATTTCACCATTTCAAGTCTCATGTGATGGCCTGGTAGATATGAATATATACACTTATATGGATTGGGTCAAAAAATAAAAGAGGAAGTAGTGTTAAAAAGACTGCCAATTTTTTTGTTTAATTGCAGAAATGCTTTGACACATTTGAAATAAACAAAGGACTTGTTTTTAACAAATCTGAAAGCAAAACAGTAAGAGTGTGTGTAGACAGAAATTTGACTGAAAGTCAAAGAATGCTTAAGGAAAATGTAACAACTGTTGAGTATTTATTGTTATATTTTAATGACAAGCTAAGATGCATATTTGTCTTAATCAATAAAAAAGTCTTAAAAAGGAAAGGCCATATGCACTATTATATGAGAATCATGCTATATGTTCTTTAAAAGGAAATTGTTCCTTGTTTTTTTTATTATAAATTGTTTATGTCTCAGAGTCATATTGCAGAGACAAGTTTATAATACAAATTATATTGGAATATTTTTAAGTACATTCATACTTAGCCCCCTTTTTGTTGAAGTAGGTTTATTCATGGCATGACCTAGTCAGCCATCTTGATTAGCATGCGTTCTTTATGAACTGTTGCTCCTTCAACTGTTTTACCCTTTTTTGATAAAGTCTACTGCTAAGCCTAGTCAAAGAGGGCTCCTGCTTACATGACCTGGTTTCATTACCAGTGTGCTATTTATCTACTCAGCATATCTTTACAATGCTGCTAGTACTTAATATATGGAGCAAAAGTTTTTTCACTTGTTTTTCTGTATTACTGTTAATCTGCTAGTTCTGCAAAAAATTGTATTATTAACTGCTTGTTTTGTATTGATCTCCACTATTTTGCTATTTTTGTGATATAAATTAGAAAGTTTTGATTTGCAATCTAGTGGCAGTAGAAGGAAACTAAGTAATTTCTGTGTTTGGGATTACTTAAGAAAAAATTACTAGATTGCTGTTTTGTGATTGGCCAGAGGACAGTTTGAATGAGTTTTGAGTTTCCTATCTTGTATAAAGTTGCTACATTTGTGCAAAGTTTGGTATTGCTCGGCACCAGTTAGCTGTGCTCTGTGTAGATGCAAGTACTTCAGATCTCAGTTTTTTCTATAAATAAGCAACCTCTGAAATTTCTTGAGTGTTTAGTTGCATGATGATATCCTGGTTTGCAAAACTTTGCATGCAGAGGATCATTGCTCCATGTGTTTATACTTAGATTGTAGTTTTTACCCAGATGGTACCTAAGCAAATCAGTCATTAAACCAGGTTTATATCAGAACATCGAACGCAGACTTCATCGAAGCTGATATTATCGAACTGAAGTCATTGAAGGATGAAACATCGAAGTTGGGGAAAAAAAATTGTGGAGTGCAGATGAATGACAACTTGTTCCATGCAGGGGGGCAAGACCTCCTGCACCCCATGCACCCCCTGTCACTTAGGTATACCACTCCTGAGATTGCACTTCGATGCACTACAGTGCGGAAATGGAAGATTTCCATTTCCTACAGTGTAGTGCAATCTCGGAGTTGGTATATTTAAGTAATGGGGGTGTGGGGGGGCACAGCCCCCATCTGGGGGTGCAGGGGGGCTTGCCCCCCCTGCCTACACCCTTACAGTGTGATGTCCCCATTTGGACTTACCATTGAGAGGGATTCGATGTTTTCAGCGTTCAATGATGTCAGCTTCGATGAAGTCTGTGTTCAATGTTCTGCTATAAACCCATTAAACCCCTCAAGTACCACTCCCCTTGTAGCCCACAAAATAAACATCTGGAAGCATAGATTTGTAATTTCCTTCCATGTCAGCAACCAGCTTGGTAGAAATGATTATCCTGAGACAAAGTAGCAATTGTCTTGTGTTTATTGACAGCCACCTAATTCTTAAACCATCTGATACAGTGCGTGAGAGATGTAGTTATTCAATGTCACTGGCCACAAGGTTCTCACATACAGACACTACAAATACCAAACACATAGTCAGTAACACACAAGGCCACACTTTACCTACCATATACATTACAGACCAAACACATAGACCCACATATGCTGAGGCTCTTAAAACTAATCTACCCAAACCTCAAAGGCCTTCCAGACACAACTGTAGCAAAAATTACCCTCACAACAGCACAAACTCTCAACTCAAGCAGCACCCACCATTAAACATGCACCTATAATTCGTGATGTCTCAGCTTGAAAGCCTATCAGGCAAACCTCCACTAAGCCCAATCCAACATCCTGGTTAAAGGAGACTCCATTGTGAGACACACTGATGTACTTCCCATCAGGATGAGCAAGGAAATGGTCATGGTCGGTTGCCTATCAGGGGTCAGGATTCACCACATAATGCATGCACTCATGTCCTTGCACCACAAGTACACAGATGATACAGTTATAATACATATGGGGGCAAATGACCTGAGATGTACCTCCCTAGATTATATAAAGTAGGACATGATGAAGCTCTTAGAATATATGTCTGAGGTGGGTATCAACCTAACCCTGAACAGCATTTTACATTCACACAGAATGATGCCATAATATGAACAAAATATGACTGGCTTCAGCAACTGGCTTAGCTTCTGGTGTCATTCAAAGGGGATACAATATATACCTGTCAGAGAGGATATGATAAACCATCTAAACTGCTTTGACAGATCTGGCCTGCACTGATCCCTCCAAGGCTTTCATACAGTGGCAAAAACTTTAACTATCCCTATAATGCCTTTTTTTAGGCAAAGTCAGTCTTCAAAAGCTTCCAGTATTAAAAAAATAGATACCATGAAAGCATTGCTGCTCAACATTTGGTGCCTTAACAAAAACTACACTCCACACAGGCATTCCTGACCCTGGAATGCATTGATATATGCATCATAATAGATACTTGGTTTACGGGTACTGATAGAACCCCATCAGTGCAAGGTTTCAACACCTGCCACGCATGTGCTACATGAAGGCACTAAAGGTGTTGGGGTCTCTATATTTATAAAACAATATTTCACTTCCAGATTTGTTAAACAGAACAATGACCTGGAACTCTTCTATGTCAAACTTAGCATTAATAAAACCCCATATCACTTTGCAGCTAACTATAGGATGCCTTCCATGTGCCCCTTGACCTATACCTTCTACCTGACCAGTCTGGAAGCCGTATGCATTCAGTCAAAGACCATTTTCCTAGTGGACTTCAACTACCCTCCATTAAATGGGATATTTATACATTCCCAGACATGTATGCCTGGAGATTTCTGGACTTCATAAATACAAACTCACTGATTGACTAGTCTGCACCCCTACTAAGGGAGACAAAATTCTGGAGCTGGTTCTCACAAATATGGGACAGTTTTGTTCCCTACCAGCTGTAACATCCTCCCTAGTCAAATTGAACCATAAATCAGTCATATTTACCATAAAACTAAATCCATAAGCATCCTTCAATCACTCAGTATTCACAGATTATGCTAAACTAGCCTTCTATAACTGAACAGTTACCTGGGAAAATTCAATGTTCCCTTCCACCCTGATGATCACGCTACAAATATAATGTCCTTCACCACCAAATGCTATGCACATGTAAATAACTGCATAGAAGCATTTGTTCCCCTTTGAAATAAACAAAGTGCCAAATCTGAAAATAAATCTCTGGTGGAACACA
Organism: Protopterus annectens; assembly: GCF_019279795.1. Classification (NCBI taxonomy): domain Eukaryota; kingdom Metazoa; phylum Chordata; order Ceratodontiformes; family Protopteridae; genus Protopterus; species Protopterus annectens. The sequence continues at coordinate 312,296,453 of NC_056745.1, read as the reverse complement.
AATATAAACAGGTTCTACAATAAAAGGAAAAAGCTCATTGCACGTAAAAATAACTGTAACCCTCTGAACACCAATGAGACCATCAAGAAGCTGTAGCACCCAATACTAGTGGGAGACCAGCGATGTCCCCATTAAGTACATTTTGTCTACATATATCCAGCAAAACTTTGAGATCACTCACCCAGTCTTCCAAATTCATGTAAAAAAGGTACTCTGCATGACAGGATAGAGCAGTCAAGTATAGAAATGGAGAATATGTTGGATTAGGTATCTGTCACTCCATTAGGTGTTGTTGATGTGGTAGTATAGATTTAGGTCTCTAGAATGGGTGTTTGCTTTACCACTGTTTCCATTTCAGTGAAGGAGTTCAAAAAGTGCTGGGTTAGTCATAGCATGGAAGACTGAGTAGAGATCACACCAAAGGAGTCTGTATGGCACTGAGTGGATGTTGAGGGGGTTAGTCATAGCATGGAAGACTGAGTAGAGATCACACCAAAGGAGTCTGTATGACACTGAGTGGATGTTGAGGGGGTTAGTCATAGCATGGAAGACTGAGTAGAGATCACACCAAAGGAGTCTGTATGACACTGAGTGGATGTTGAGGGGGTTAGTCATAGCATGGAAGACTGAGTAGAGATCACACCAAAGGAGTCTGTATGACACTGAGTGGATGTTGAGGGGGTTAGTCATAGCATGGAAGACTGAGTAGAGATCACACCAAAGGAGTCTGTATGACACTGAGTGGATGTTGAGGGGGTTAGTCATAGCATGGAAGACTGAGTAGAGATCACACCAAAGGAGTCTGTATGACACTGAGTGGATGTTGAGGGGGTTAGTCATAGCATGGAAGACTGAGTAGAGATCACACCAAAGGAGTCTGTATGACACTGAGTGGATGTTGAGGGGTTTATTATATTAGAGAAGCTAACTGTAATGAGACCTGAGATCTCCCAAGTTTGTTTAGGTGCTCAGTGAGGTACATGCCAGAGAGTGCATTATATTTGATGATGGGCCTGATAAAGGATGAATAAAGTGGATCTATAACTTCTTTAGACCTTAAGGACACACCATGAAGGATAAGTTATACAAAGTAGAAACATTTTGTAGCCACCACAGATATATGAGGTTAAAAGGAAAACCCATTTTCAGTATAAAAACCCAAGAACTGAGGACCATGTCACATGTAATTGGAATGTTATCTATGTGGTAAGCAGGCATAATGGCTAAGGTGCTTACCTCACAAGCACAAAGTACAGGGTTCAGTTCTCACTTTTGAGAAATTGGCTAGGCTTAAAATGACCCAGAAGAACAGCTAACCTAGAACTTACCTATGAAAATACTAATGATAAATGTACTAAAGGAAACAATACTGATTTTCTTAGTGTTGAGGATAAGTCCATGATTTAATACACCAAGCGTTTGTTTTTCCAGCCTTTGCTGGAAAATTTGAATATCAGCATGGGATATGATAACCACCCCCAGTTTGCAGTCATCAACAAACACGGTAAGTCATAGTCCCTTGATATCAGCTTTTATGTCAGAGAAATACATACCAAAGACTGTGTGGCCCTGGGCAGAGCCCTGCAGGACACCGCTAGTGAAATTTTTCTGTCTACAGCAAATATCCCCAACCTTAATTGTATGGATTCTGTCAGACAATTATCTGTTCAGAGAACTATGTATGGATTGATGCTAATTTAGGACTATATGTTTCTTATACATGGCATCAATAATACTTTTTAAAGAGCAATCCAGGCTTTGCTTGTATGATCTGCCTTTTATAAAGCAGAACTGGAATATAAGGTCACTTATATCACTGTTTATTAGTTCATCAATAATACAGTAGGTGCCATAGCCTTGCAAATAATACTGCTGAGACTAGTAGGCCTGTAATTTCCAGGGTCAAAAGAGGGACCACCTACATGCAAGAGCACCACAATGACCATTCTCCATACCTGAGATATAACTGTGGAGAGATTCAAGTTGAAGAGTGATGGATTTTGTTAGGTGGGACTTTGCATTTCACAGCAGACATCTGGAGATATTCTCAGGACTGAGAGAAGTAATATTTTTAATTTTGGAAAGTGCCAAAAGGATTTGGTCCAAATTAATCTCCTGGGGTGGTGTTAGGGGAGAATGGACTGCAGAATTTGTGGAGTAAAGCTGGAAGATAATTTGACAACAAGAATATTGACAATGTCCTTGAGGTCATAGAAGGAGGCACCATTGAAGATAATTTCAGTGCAGAAAATTAGTTGCAAAACTAAGTTCATAGCTGGCCTTCCATTTTCTAATGGTTTGAGTTACTTACCACTTTTAAATCCCTGTTATAATGATGAAGTGGACATCTTTTAGTGAAGACCAAGAGGATTTCTTTTTATTATAGAGTTTGCTGATGTGATAATGCCACTATATGGATTTAATTTTAAATTTTCCATTACATTTATACTGGACTGGTACAGATGCCTCAATGTCTCTATCAAAGAGGAAGTAAATGCCCATTTATACACCCAAATTCACGCTTACACACACACATACACACACACCACCACTACACCACTATACCTCCTACGTGTCATTAAGTTTTATAGAATGTCCCTCGTACTGCCTCTTATTTTTCCCCATCCTTCCCCATAAATCTCATATGATTACAGTCAGTCAGTAATGTCAGTTACCAGAGTTTCATCTTATTATTCAGAAAATGCAAGACCTGCTGCTCTGTTTAAGTCTTTAAATTATTATAGTAATGTTTATAAAGATACCCTGGTGTCATGTAGTGTTCCCTCCAGTTTTGTCTAGAAGTCTTAAGCACATGCATATACACACACATAAACATACACACACACACACACACACACACACATGCATGCATGCACACGAGTGCACACGCACACACATGCATGCATGTACATGCGTGCGTGCGCGCATGCACACACACACACACACACACACACACACACACACACACACACACACACACACACACACACACACACACACACACACACTACCCTGACACCACTCATATCTCTACATGCACTCACACTCACAGCCACACATATACATACACACACAAACACACACACACACACACACACACACACACACACACACACACACACACACACACGCACAAACACTACCTGTCTGCTAAACTCCCTGGCACTTACCACTAAGAGCTCTCACTCATTGAAAGTAATGAGTGAACACAAACTTTTAGCTAATTACTATAGCTGGAAGAAAGGATTTACACAGCAGAGTGGTTATATGAATCACTCATCTGTGTAAAGCACTTCCTGCAGGCATTTCCAGGGGAAGAGTACATAGCTAATTACCATATGGCAGTCCCATGGAATGCCTCATTAGCATTTGCAGTAAACCAGGGACAAAGCCCACTTCAGTGCTGCACCAATTTGAGGTAAGCCCAGCATCTGGGCTGTCTACAGATTGCAAACAGTTACTGCTAGCAGTAAAAAGGATTTACTACTGGTGGTTACTTTTTTTATCCCCGTCAAAGTCTCAGTATACCGTGTTATTAAGTCCATCAAAGCCGAAGAAGGATATATAGAAATCTCCTCAAAGGTACGTAAATGATATAGATAATGCAGACAGTTCTCTTAATCTAGCAAACTGTTAGCACATCTATTTTTAAGGAATTTTTATGAGTTGAAAAGACAGGTAAAAACAGCAGTACAAGCTTTTCAGATGGAGAGATACCCCATGAAAATATTATAACTTACAGTTAAGGAAGCATTTGCAAATGATTTTCCATCAGTGCCACATATTTAAATTTTACTGTTTCAGACAATATGGAAGTGGAAAGTGTAATATCTTGACTGAGTCTCAAAGACAACTATTGAGAAGCATGCAACTTTGAGATTCGAAGAGATCCAGCATCCAGAATACACAGCGGGAGCATATATTTAATTTCCAGAATTTAGCAGTTGAATGAAATGAAAAAGCTGTTTAATTTAATTTATTTATTACAGTGCCAGTTTTACTACCAATCATTATTTATGTTATTTACTTTGGTTTCAGTACAAATGAAGATATTCAAATGATTGTGTACATAGCAAATTTGGAGTATAAGTCATCATAACAAATATTTCATGTATTACTTGCATTACAAATATCAGCAGCAAGATGTGGCACATTCATATTTATCCAAGACTTTATTATACTCATGTAGTTAGAAAATACATGCACATAACCTAGGTTACTGATCTGACAAGCTTTTGAGCTCCCTTTGTAGGTAATGTGCAGCTGTTAATATAAAATGGACCTACCCAGGAAATGAAACATACAAAGAATGGAAAGGCATCAGCAAAGGATTCGGGGTTACCAGAGTCTATTTGTTTGAGTTTTGTTGAGTTTTACTTGAGTAGCTGTCCTCACAAGTCCTTGTAGAAGAAAATCAGAGACAAGCTGCTTTTCCCCTTTCCTTAATATGTCAGGTAAGCTATTAGAGTCATTGTGAGGACATGTCATCCTACTTATCTCATAAGAAGAGGAGGTTTCTTGTTAAGAAGAAAACATCACCTTGCATTGGACTAGATTGACCTTAACCACTGAAACAACTTAAATCTCTGCTTTAAAGAAGATATTGTTATTGCTAACGGGGATGGGAATGTGTCAATACCAGTACAGACTAATTTGAAAGTAATACAGTAATAGTAATAGAATGCAATATCATGGTTACAGGCTGCAAGGTGCCGGTCTAATTGTAATACTTAGATACATGGGCAACAAGATATTGAATCCTTTAGAAAATCACCATACTACAGCAGTCTAGGATAGCATTGTTAGCAGTGGATCACACTGTATAGACAATGAAAACAACATTAATGCTATGTATGTTTGTGGAGGAAAGACCTACCAATCTAATTCCATATCTTGCCATGAAAACTATATAGATAGATAGATGGATAGATAGTGACATTAAAATAAATTGTGATGTAATGCAGGAATCTGAGATTCCAGGGTGGGAAGGCACTCAATGAGCTACTGGAGAAGCTCAAAATAAACACGCATATGAAATAAGGATTAGGTATTGCTAAGATGTCTTACATACCCAGGATATGGAACACATGAAATGTGAACCAAGGAAAAGTGATCATGTCAAAAATGACACACTATGTAGAAAGGAAAGACAAAGTAGAAATGGTGTCACATTTATAATTAAGACGCTTCTGATAAATGTAATAAAATGCAATGCGGTCAGTAAAAGCTTAATTTCTACTCTTCTGTGAGGTATACCCATTAACATGACTATAATCAGATATATGTTCCAATAACAGGGGCAGAAGAGAATGAAGTTGATAAACTCTTTGAGAAAGTACAAGCTGAAATTGAGGGAAAAAACACTTGCAAACAAGATATACTGACAGACATAAATAAAGAAGAAGGTCAAGTGGTTGATAAATATGGGCTTAGTAAAGCAAATGAATTTGAAGAACAGCTGAACAATTTTGTAAGGCAAACAACCTGTTCATTTCAAACACTTCCTTTCAGTAATGTAAGTAATAACTGCACTCATGAAGTATACACAAATCAGATTGCTAATGTTTGTGAAAGTAGATAAACTCAGAAAAACGAACAAACTGCAACAAAATGAAGGAGGAAAATGGACCACACTGGATACTCAAAACAGTTCCGATTAGCACTTTCATTTACTAAAATGAGCAAACTTCTTCAGACAATTTTGAGACACACAAGTACACTTAAATACAATACTTATCATGACATCATTTCCTTTAGAAAAACATCATTTCCTTTAGAAAAACATCATTTTCTTTGGAAAAACATAATTTCCTTTAGAAAAACATCATTTCCTTTGGAAAAACACAGCCTCATTTTAAAGCGCCAAACTCTAAAAAAATTAACTATATATCAAACAACAAATGAATAATAAAAATCCTTACAAATACTTCCAAAAATTCCATGTAAAAATACATTTATATAATTTAATAAATGTACAGTAAAAAGCGATGAAAATGTATAAACATAAATCTATCTAATTAACGCTTTTAGTTTCGAGATGCTGTTAATAGAAACAAAGTCATTTAAACCTGGTGGAACTAAGGCATTTAATTTCAACTGCCAAATCAGTTCCTTCTCCTCTAATTTCAAATCCAACAGTCCACCCCTAAAATTATCCGGAATTTTTTCAATAACTAAGAACTTGAATTCATGTTTGGGACACAAATTAATATGCCTTGCAAGTGCATTGTTCAAATTCTTTTTATCAATGGCATACAAGTGCTCATAAATCCTATTCTTGAGAGGTCTTTCAGTTTTGCCCATGTAAAAAACGGGGCAACTTTTACATGAGCTCAAGTAAACCACCCCTGGGTCTTCAGATGGTGATTTAGCAAGGTTGAGCTTTATAATCACATTTTCCATAGATGCTCCCTTTTTGAGATCAATCATTTTCAAAAATTGGTCCTTTTTATTAGATAATAATTTGACTAGACAACATGTAGGAGAGGCTCCCTTTGTTGTATTTAGGAAAGGCAGGAATTTAAAAACACTTTTGGAAAATAGTACTTTAAAATGTCATCCCCCACATTGAGGGATGTTTAAATGTGAGGCCTGCCGTTGGTGCAAATATATAGATGTGGCAACCTTTTTTACAATAAATGGCAAAAAATACCACATCAATGATAAATTCAATTGTAACACCAGAGGGGTGGTTTACTTGAGCTCATGTAAAAATTGCCCCATTTTTTACGTGGGCAAAACTTAAAGACCTCTCAAGAATAAGATTTATGAGCACTTATATGCCATTGATAAAAAGAATTTGAACAATGCACTTGCAAGGCATATTAATTTGTATCCCAAACATGAATTCAAGTTCTTAGTTATTGAAAAAATTCCGGATAATTTTAGGGGTGTACCATTGGATTTGAAATTAGAGGAGAAGGAACTAATTTGGCAGTTGAAATTAAATGCCTTAGTTCTGCCAGGTTTAAATGACTTTGTTTCTATTAAGAGCATCTTGAAACTAAAAGCGTTAATTAGATTTATGTTTATACATTTTCATCGCTTTTTACTGTACATTTATTAAATTATATAAATGTATTTTTACATGGAATTTTTGGAAGTATTTGTAAGGATTTTTATTATTCCTTTGTTGTTTGATATATAGTTTGTTTTTTTAGAGTTTGGCACTTTAAAATGAGGCTGTGTTTTTCCAAAGGAAATGATGTTTTTCTAAAGGAAATGATGTCATGATAAGTATTGTATTTAAGTGTACTTGTGTGTCTCAAAATTGTCTGAAGAAGTTTGCTCATTTTAGTAAACGAAAGTGCTAATTGGAACTGTTTTGAGTATCCGGTGTGGTCCTTTTTCCTCCTTCATTTTGTTGTGAAAGTAGATGATTGAAAAGATCAATAACATTAATACAATACAGATCTCCAGCTACAGGTATGCAAAATCAAGCAAAGATGAAGCATAAGCCAGACAGGTAATCAATAAACTATGATCTTGGAAATATATCACTGGAGTTTAAAAACTATGCAAATTCAGTTCCTTGCATTATGTACAGATAGCAGAGTATCAGAAAAGCTATGAGAAAACATTAGTAAAGTTCTATTTGAAGAAAGTTGAAAAGTCTAAGCAAAAAGTGAAAACTCAAAAATCCTCAAAGAAGCTGACTGATAAGACCTTGCATATTGTTCACAAATATAGAAAAGCCAAGGCCAGACGGGAAAGAGAGGCAGCTGTGGAACTTAGCAACATTTCCAATGTGTTGCTGGACCTGACAAAACAGAATTAGGCAGCAGTAAAGCATAACTCTGCTTTTCAGACCTAAGCCTACATTACCACATCAACAATACAAGATGGCATGACAGCTGCCTAACCCAACATATTCCCCTTACTGGAAGAGACTGCCCTTACGTATCAGAGTAATTCCCTAGCAACAACCTGTAAAGCCACTTTGGGTGGCTGGATGGGTGATCACAAATTTTTAGCTAGGATATATATATGAAAAATGTGCTAAATGAAGGACATTTTTAATCTCCTACCAGTACCGGGTGATGTGGCGAAGCTTCTCAATGGTCTCCTTGGCCATGAGCTTAGTAAGACTCAATGAACTTACAAAGTCATGTGCAAGGAGAACCAATCAAAAAACAGCAGAGGAAGAACAAGATAGACTTTTCTAAAACTATGAAACCTAAAAAGAAAATTCCAGCCTAGAACCAAAATATTAAAAGATACTCAAGAATCTTTGTTGAATGATGCTGAGAAGATTATAAGATGGTGGAAAGATGAAAAGACTGTATGGAGTGATTATACTATAAACATCAGACAACTAAATAATTATTTTAACCTGAACCTTATGATCAGGATCCAATGGTGATGTTAGAAGAAATAAAAGCAGCATTGAAAGCTTTAACAATTAACAAAATAATGGGCATCAATGGCATTTGCCAGTAAAGTATTACAGCAGTCAGATACAACTGTTACAATATTTATTAACCTCTGATAGGAAATTTGGAAAACAACATCTCGGCCATGTGACTGGAAAAGATATGTGTTTATACCAGTCATAAAGAAAAATGTTTCAACTGATTGTGAAATTTCTTCCATAATCACTCTGTTCCCATATACTAGTGGGTATCACAACCATGTGTGGAACAACAATTACCAGAAATCCTGCAGAATTCAGAAAACAGCGAGGAGCAAAAGACATCATCACAGGTGTGAGATGGATCTTTGAAAAGCAAAATAATAACAAAAGGATGTCTAGATGTGTTTCATTGCTTAAATCAAATTCTTAGATTGTGTAACTCTGAGGCCGCACTGAGAGCATGGTTATACCAGGACAGCTGATAATTCTCATGTTCACTCTGCATTGATAAAGAAGCTACTGTTTAAACAGACCAAGGAGAAACAGAATGGTTAATAGTAAGTAAAGGCGTATGACAAGGCTGCATATTTTCCCTTCCCTGATTAATTTATGTGCAGATCAAATCATCACAGAAGCAGGTATGCACAAATAAATTAAGGTGTGAAAAACAGAGGAAGAATTATCAGCAACTTTCACTATGCTGGTGATAACACATTACTGGATAAAGAGAAAATTATCTGAAATATATGCTTTTTCATGATTAAACAACAGTCTCAAGATAGGTTTGCACTGTAACATGGAGAAGACAAACATTCTGATAACTGGTAAAACCTTACATTTTATTCTAGATGGAGAAAAAATAGAAATAGCAGAGAGCTTCAGCATGTTTGGATCAATAATTAATAACAATAAGACAGTCAAGGAAAACGGATGACAAATCTCTCAGCAAAATGGACAGGAATGATCTGGATAAGACTGTCAAGTGCAGACATCTCTCATTCCGTAGAAAGCAGTAGCATAACTAGGACAGGACAAAGGGGGCAACTGCCCTGGATGCAAAGTGTTAGGGTGTGCAAGAAGCTATCCAATTCATCATCCTGATTCCAAATTGCACTTTAGTGCAATACCTCAATTGAGGTCAGACCCAAGTTCTGCAGTGCTCTTTGTGTGGCATACATTGTAGAAAGCAGTTTTCTAGAGTTTTTTTTTTTTTTTTTTTTTTTAGATATGAGGAAGGATGGTCAAGGGCAGGGTGCATAAATGGAACCTGATTGGCTCCTCTACTTCAGGGCCCCAACTACCTGGTTACAGACTTTTTTTGCTCTTCCACTGAAGAGCTATAGTAGGTGGGAAGGGGCATGTATCTGGCTGGCCACCTAGTTGGTGTGCCAGTACAAGAAGCAGAAAGATTGTTTTATTTATTTGTTTCTTCTTCTTTTTTTGTGTGTTGGCAAAGAATACTGTGTATATCAATGACTGTCCAAAAAACAAATCAGTCAGTATTGGAGAAGATATACCCTAAATACTCCCTAGAAGTTCAGATAACAAGACTTTGAATTTCAAACTTTGGACATATCATGGGAAGAAATATCATTACAAAAAAAATCATGCTTAGCAAGGTTAAAGATCACTGTAAAAGAGGAAGACTATCAATGCAGTTGATTGATACATTGACTACAGCTATGGATGCCCCTCTGTCAGCGATTAATAATCTGACTGTATATAAAAAACAGTTCAGGACAACTATCCATGAATTATCATGAGTCACCGTTAATAGCACACGTAATGCACACATACGCACACAAATATAGATATATGTGATGGTGAAGTTATTCAAAATATACTATAGCTGATTAAAGGTTCATTGACTACAGCATTATTCAAGGGTGATTCTTCTTTTTTACAGTTGTGTGAAATTAATGCATTCAAGTTATAGGGATGTGAGGCAGATCTCCCTCACTGAGGGAGCTGACAAGTAAAAACACTGTGTGATGTATTTGTTTTGGAAAGTGGTAGATTTGTAAGCTAGGTATGTTTCATTGTACTGCTAAAGTTAAAGGTTTAGAGTTGTATTTGGATTACGTTTCCAAGCATTGTGTTTAGATATTTAGGTAGGAATGTTTTGCTGTACCATTTAGTCCAGGGGCTGGGTTTGGTTTGGGTTTGATCAGAAATTTAAACACATTGGTTACATTTGCAGTTGTTAGATATGTTTTATTAAAGTTGTAGATGAAATTGGTTAATGTGCTGTGTCTTACCAGTGTGTGTGTGTGTGTGTGTGTGTGTGTGTGTGTGTGTATGTGTGCGTGTGTGTCCAATGAGGCACCAGCCTTTTTCTAGGGTTTTACAAATTAGCTTAGGCTTGTGACTTTCTACATATAGTAATCCTTTATATGGATAGTATAAAAAATAGGTGTTTGTTGAAATTCTGAGGACTCTAAATTTAATCCTCATCATAATCCTGAGAATAGAATAACTACAAAGGTAAATGTGGGGGGAATGGATAGTAAGTCAAAAAACAGATGTTTTATTTGTTTTACTATTTCAGTGTTTAGTTGTTTGAGTTTTTTGGCTCAGTAAAGTGTGTTTCACTTGTGAGATTTCAATTACATGACAGGGATCAATATACATATCTATATCTATAGCTCTCTCTCTCTATATATATATATATATATATATATATATATCGATACACACACACACACACACACACACACACACACACACACACACACACACACACACACACACACGTTTACTATCTTAACCCTGAAGTGCACTCCATCGACTGGTGATATATCGAAGTACAGTTTCAAATGGGCAAAAAATCAAACGTAAATGTAGCCTACCTGCATCACCGAACACCTAATGACACATGAAATCCAAAGGTCACAGTATCATAACAGTGAATTTCGAACCATCGGTATTAACATGGTTCAAAATAGGGATGTGAAATCTTCAATTTTGACAATATGATTTGATGCCATGGATAAATGAACAAGTGCACTTCAGGGTTATGATAATAAACCATACACGGGTATACTTTGATTCACTGAAAACTCATTTCACTGAGTTTCAATTCCCCCTCAAAAAATTGCTGAAAGCTCAAATCACTGAAAACTCATTTCACTGAATCACATTTCACTGAATGTAAGTGCTGCTGGGTAAATAAAATGTATATACCCTTTTCCCCACTGTAATGTGATCCTGGAATTAGTATATATAGTTGGGGGAGGGGGTGGAGGGCACAGCCCCCCACACTGATGATTCAGTGAAATGAGTTTTCAGTGATTTGAGCTTTCAGCGATTTCGCAACACACACACACACACACACACACACACACACACACACACACACACACACACACACACACACACACACACACACACACATACATCTGTCTAGCTATATATAAAGATATAGATAAATAGATAGATAGATATAAAACAGGGTTATAGTAGACACAGCCTCCACCATCAGGGCTTTAATAATATAACAGCATGCTCCAAAACTCGGGGTTTATTTCAGTTAATCACAGATTATTTGGGGGGGTATTGTGAATTTGCATTTTTGGTCTCACACTTGTGATAGGAATCCCTAAAAAGCACAGAGAAGGCAATCCCTAATCTTACTGGGGACTTAAGCAACATATATGGTTAAACTACTCTTTAATGATATTTTAAGCTCAACTTGATAAAGAAAAGGCCACTGAGCACCAAATTTCAGGCTAAATCCTCTTGAGTGGATAGCACATAACTCATCTGACTCTTTTGTGGAAGGTCATTAAGCCAGTCCCCTCTTTCAATACATTAGTATATTGGGGTGTTACCTATCTCTTATTTTTTCATGTGGCCTGGGACACAAATATCAACTAAGGTTTCACTGGTGCCTTAAGGTTTCATTGCCATCTACAAAAATAAATGTTTTCTGACTCCAGATACAACATTGCTAGTCAGAAGGAAAGTTTTGCTTCATCGGTTCAAATACTGGGAACGTTACTCTGCTTGAAATGTGTATCAGTTTAAATACTGTGGACTTGTTATCATGTCTGAAATGTACAATTCTCAAAGCAAAGTTAGACTGTAATAATACCAGTCACTTTAAATAGAAAGCAGCTGTCTACACTCTTTAGTAATATTATTGTGACTGACCTGGTTACTACTAGAAGAATGAAGGGAAATGCCGATGGACATTTTTACCATAAAATGATTTCTGAGAAGACCTGTTTTACACTTAAGTACCAGAATGAAATATTATATCCACCTAAGTCTTCTAAAATAGGCCCACTTTTCATTCTTGCTAGAAAACAGCCAAAAGACACAAAACATTGGAGATAAAACTTCCACATCAGTTGCTTTCTAACTTTGGAATAATATTCTTTTCTGTGTGGTCATAATGCCTAACCCAGAGAATTTTAAAACATCTATGAATTGGTCAACTTCTATATGCATGAAAATGTATTTGTCTGATTAGAGAGCGTAGTACAATACTTAACTATTTGATTTCTATCCCAGCATATATAATTAGTAATTATGTTTCACAAAATACAGTCCCATGGTTGAGACTTCAAGAGCATTGTTACATGAACATGCTGTTGCTTAACTGTTGATACATCCCTACTTAATTACTTTTTGTGTATTAGAATGTAGGAGAGTTGATCGATGTTAGTGTAAGTGACCTCAAAATACAAAAAAAAAAAAACATTCACAACAATGTGAGAAAACCTGACTCTTGTATGACTGTGTTGTGTACTTGGCTTCATGTATGAGCTCTTAGTAGTTAGAGTAATACTTGAAAATGTCAGTTATAGGTTCATAGGTGTGTACTAGGCTAATTACCCTGGAGCCTTTACAAGCCTAGCCATAGGATTACTCTGGCATAGTGCCACCCAGCCTTAGTTTCCAGTGCCTCTGTCAAGTAGAGCCACTGGAGTGATCCCTGGGATGAATTTTCTATTTCCCATCCACTCATCAAGATTTCTTTTGAAGTGGGCTAGTGAGGCGCTCTGTTTGACATGTATGGGAAGTCTATTCCATAGCATGGGCAGTCTCTGGTTATGAACCTGTCCCTCCAGCTTGTTCTGTTGATTTTGGTAATGAGGTTGAGGTCTCTAGAGTGTGTAGTGTGGAGGGATTAGGATTTCTTTATATGTAGCATTTCTAACAGAGCTGGGTCCGACATGGCTGTGAAAGTCAAGCGGAGATCGCCTCTAAGTAGGTGATATGAGACAGAGAATAGTTGGATTTTTTTGAGTCTCCCCATATAGGACAAGTGCTTAAGGCCTAGGATCCTCTTTGTGAGGTACTTTTGTGGCCTCTCCAGTTGTTGCAGGTGTATGGTGAGGTACATGCCAAATGGGGCATTGTACTCGATGATTGGCCTAATGAGGGAAGAGTAGAGGGAGACAATGACCTCGTTCTTCCTGGATGCAAAACCCTTAGTAATGAGATGTGCCACATAGAAGGACTTTCTGACCACAGTGGCAATGTGGTGGTCAAAAGAGAGGTTGTTGTCAACTTGAGTTCCCAGATCTCTTATAACTCCTTCTGTGTTCAGTGGACTACCATCAATGTGGTAATTCATGGGAACCAGGTTTTTCCCAAAGAGGGATGATGACACATTTTTTGGCATTGAGCTTAAGGCCATGGTTCTGACACCAGTCATCGGTCTCAGTGACGTCTTTCTGTAGGATGTCAGCATCGCTTGTGGAGTTAATAATAGCCCCCAGCTTGCAATCATCTGCAAACTTTGTCAGCCAGAGTCCCTTTGTGTTGGCCTGGACTTCAGAGAAGTAGATACCAAACAGGAGAGGACCCAGGACTGAACTTTGTGGGACTCCACTCATGATAGTTCGGCAGTCTGACAGCAGTTACTTTCACACTGCGGGTTCTATCTGTTAGCCATTTTGCAACCCACCTAGTGATATAGGGGTTGATGCCTAGCTTAGTGAGTTTTTCTATGATTCCTGAGTGGGAAATGGTATCAAAGGCTTTGGCCAGATCAAGGTAGGCTGTATGAACCACCTTGCCTTCATCCAAAGCTCTGATGACTAACTCAAAGAAGTCAACCAGGTTGAGCAGGCATGATCTACCAGTCACAAAACCAAACTGAGTGGGATCCAGAGTTTGGAGATTCCTTATTTCCTTGTTTATTAGGTCCATGATGATGCGTTCCATACCTTTGAATATCAGACTCATCAGGCTAATGAGGTGATAGTTCCCAGGGTCTGTAGTCACTCCTTCTTTGTGCAGAGGAATGACTGTAGCAGCCATTTGGTAGGGACAAAGCCTGAGGTGAGGATGTGATTAAACAGGGCACACAGGTGAGATGCCAGTTCACTCTGTAGTTCATGTAGAACACAGCCAGGGATATTGTCGGGTCCCATAGAATCTGTATCCTTGTCCTTGGACAGTGCTGTTTTGACCTATGCAGCAGTAATATTGGGTACCTGGCAATCTACTGGTATCGTGATTTGTCCTTTGGTGGGAGAGAGAGGGGTAAAGTTGGCACTGAATCTGTCGGCCAGTATATTGGCAATATCTGTTGGCTTGATATAGGAGGTATCATTGTGCAGTTGCTCAGAGCAAATCTGGGTATTGCTGTGGAGTTTCTTTACATAACTATAGAAGGCCTTGTTGTTGTCTTTACTATCTGCTGCATTTCTGTTTTCATAGCTAGCTTTAGAGGTTTTGATGAGGGATCTCAACTTTTTGTTGAGGCTGATAAGGGAGTTTTTCCAGTCTTGGAGCTTCACTTTATTCTGCATCAGTTTCCTCCTTCTATTGTAGAGTTTGTTTATGGCAGGGGACCACCAGATTGGTTACAGCACAAATGGCAATGTTCTCCATTTTAAGGAGTGCTTTGAGCAAGTGCATTTTGAGATTTAGAATTCTAGCGTTGAGCAGCATGACCCTCAGATTGCATTTGTTTGTAGTTGTTAATGTGATAATTTAGTCTTTGGAACGCCACCGAAAAAAGGCACTATGGGGTGCAAGAGCCTTGGCCAGTATCCGGAAGCCCAGGGGTAAAAGATGCAGGCCATCTCTGGCAAAGCATTGAGGTCTGTTAATCATGTCATCCCAGGCAGACAGATACTGGATCCCCTTAGAATGACACCAGAAACTTAGCCAATTGTTGAAATCAATAATTTTCTGCTTGTACTGTGGTATCATTCTGGGTGATGGTAGAAGCTGCTTGGGGCTAGGGTCATACCCACCTGGGCTACATAATCTGAGAGCTCCTCCATGTCTCTTTTCATGCAGTTCAGGGAGGTATGTCTCAAGTCATTCACACCCACATGTACAATGACAGAGCCATACTTGTACCTGCTGTTGAGAGACCCGAGTGCGTGCATTATGTGGAGGATCCTGGCACCTGACGGGCAGCTGATTGTTACTTTCACCTTATTCAGCCTAGTGAATGGGACATCAGTGTGCCTCACTATCAAATTAGCTATGACTAGTGTGTTGGGCATGCTGTTTTACCTTAGGGGCTTTGGTTGAGTGTCACACTGTTTAGGAGATGAAGTAAACTGGTGAAACCGGCTGAACAAAACGGAGCCTTTGGAACAGTTCAAAAAGGCTTAAAGTTTATTTTCCAAGTCCACTTATATACTGACAGAAATAAAAAATAAAGAAAGAACCAAATACTGTGAAACGCTAAACGTGTTTTTCGTTCCACGTAATAGTGGGACTTCCTCAGACAAAAGTTTTTCCATACAATGCAGTTTTTAAATCAATGCATGTGCTTGCAATTAGCGTAAATGGCTTACCATTGGTGTTTTAAAGTGCTAGTACTACAAGTATAACACTATAAGTTGCAAGTTTATACAAGTTTGTTTGAATTAATACTATAAATCATAAATCTAACTTGTTACATTAATTAAATACAGCATATTCAGTTTATAAGTTTAAGTATAATTGTACAAATACGTAAATTTAAAAATATAAAACTAAATAAGCAAGTGTGCTGATAAATCTTTACTCTAAATGCAGTTATGGTAGTAATGATTGTTGCTACCCTTCATAACTTTCCACATTCTGCTGAATACAAGCAAGGTTTTATTACTTGCAAAAAAATGTATGTAAACAACCTGCCTTTAAAGTTGGCTGTCCACTAAGCTTACCTATACTTAAAATAATAATAAATATACAGTTCAAATCTAACTTAACAAGCTTAAAACCTATGTCCTAAATAAAATTCATGTATAAACATTATGTTTATAAAAATGTTTTTGATCAAAATAAGAGAAAACCTATACAGCAAGAGTCGCCCTTAAAACTATCTCATAAGATTTTTAAGTTTTAAAATACATGCTATGGAACATGAATCATTAATCCCTGGCTCTCTACATGCAGCTAGACGTAGCTGCCAGGCAAGTTCTTTTTTCTCCAATTCCAATTTTAAAAAATTTTCATTGACACAATTAATATCTGAATGCTGCTTGTTAATGCCATCAATAATCATAAAGGAAAAGGAGTGACCGTGGTTGTTACCACAATGTCTGGCTAGGGCATTTTCTTCCTTGGACTTTGCAATTGCATATAAGTGTTCGTATATTCAATCACGTAATCGTCTATCCGTCTTTCCAACATAGAAAGACGGACATTGTAAACATTGTGCCAAGTAGACTATACCCCTAGAATTACAGGTAAACAACCCCTTTACATGATAACACACTGACCTTATTGTAAATGAATTTGATGTTGCAATGTACTTACAGTATTTACATGAGCCACATTTCCTGGTTCCCCCTCCAATTTTTGGTTTGTCAATTTTAGTTTCAAGTAATTTTTTCATATTTGTACCCCTCCGATATGTTATTACAGGGTTAAAGTTCAATATTTTGGATACATTTTTGTCCAATGAGAGGTAACACCAATATTTCCTTACTATTTTACCTATGTCAATTGCTTCTAGACAATATGTAAATGTAAAAGCAATTGAAAAATTGCTGTGCCCACCTTTATCTGTCAAAATACTCTCAACTAAATTGTTGTCTGAAAGTTCTTGTTCTGTGTTAACAACAGAAACTTGATCCACCATTTCAATAAGCCTTGCTTTCACCTCAACTATTCCATCAGTCAAGAGGGGTAAGTAAAACCCTTTTTTCCTTTTTTCTTTCACTTCCTGGAAGATGTTATCCAGGAATGACCTAGGGTAAGCCCTCTTTACAAACATTTCATATAATAGGTCACATTCATCTTCAAACTCACTCTGTAATGTAGTCATCCTCGCTGCCCTAACCAGTTGTCCTTTTACGACAGCTTTTTTCTGGAAAGCGGGATGCATACTAGTGAAGTGAAGGAAGCTGTTAGAATAGGTGGCTTTTCTAAAGATTTTTGCTGTGAACCTACCCTTATCTTTCCTCAATTCTACGTCCAAAAAATTGATGGAATTCTCTTGAAAGTTATAGGTAAACTTTAAGAAAGATGTTGTTGAGTTAAGGAAGTCCACAAATTGACCTGCTTCATTTTTGTTGCCTTTAAATAAAATAAAAATGTCATCCAAAAATCGTCTGTAGCAACAACACATTTCTTTCCAATGACTGTTGGGGATGATGTTATTCTCCCAATGGGCTAACACCAAGTTCGCAAAACTAGACCCTACAGGTGAGCCCATTGCCACTCCGATTTTCTGCACAAATAACTTTCCTTCAAATGACACAAAGTTGTTTTTCAAAATAATGTCTAAAAGTTGTTCAATTAATAGACATTCATTATTGTCAGCCCCTTTTGACCTGATGAAATCCACTACCCATTCAGTCTCCAAATCATGTGGAATACATGAATATAAGTTTACTATGTCAACTGTTAAAAAGTTGATGTTGTCGTCAAATTTTATGGTTTCCATGTGTTGTAAAAACGCCCATGAATCTTTTAGTATTTGATGTTCTGCTTTTACATATTCTTTTAAATAATTGTCTACTAGTTTAGCACATGGGTAAGTGACAGATTGCCTTGCATCAACCAGTGTCCTAAAAGGTGGATTAAAAATGCTTTTATGCAATTTAGGTATCCCAAAAATCTTTGGGATCCTCGGAGCTAACATGGTTACATAGGTGTATTGTTCCATTGTTAATAATCCATCCGTGTATAAATCACTCAAGAACATCTTGATTTTACTATGTGCTTGGTTCATTTCATTTCTACTAACTGGCTGGTAGGTATTACTTTCTAACAGTTGCGTCATAATATTAGTGTAGTCGTTCTTGTAAAATACCACCAAGCCTCCACCTTTATCCGGCTTCATAAACCTAATGGGCAATTCCCTTAGTAGGTCTAGTAGTGCTTTTTCTTCCAGTGACATGTTAAATTGCGTTCTTTTTGGGCTTTTTAGGGTTTGCCTAAATTCATTTTCACACAAATATTCAAAAATGTTTAGTATGCTGTTCTGGGGGGGGGGGGGTTATATGTACTAGCAATTCTCAAATTATTCACTATTTCTGATGGTTTACCAAATAACAGGTTCAGATTTAATTTACGAATAAACAGTTTGAAATCCACAAGTAATTCTGCAATATCACATTTTTTAGAGGGGACAAAAGTCAGCCCCTTAGCAAATAATTCCACCAATAAATGGTCTATATTACATTCGGTGAAATTGTAAATGGAAAAGTCTTCCTCACTGTTATGCAATATTTCGTATAATTTTATCTCTGTTGATTGTGGTTGCTGTTGTTGCTGCGTGTGTTGTACTTCCTTTTGAACCCTTGTGCTTGGTTCGTGTTCCAATTTGCCCCCCTCCCCCGTTTGTAGTTTTTTTGTAATGCTTGGTGTTCATGTTGATTGTTGTTTGCAATGTAATCATTGCGTATGTTTAAACAATTTGGTTCTCCTTCAAACATGTCACCCTCAGCGACTACAAACTCAGAATCTAAACATTCCCCCATATCTGTGTGACTGGAAGGGTCCCTAATAGACTGCTGACCACCTTGTTCCCTATAGGTAAACTGTTTAACAGAGCCTTTAAAATTATTTGGAGCTCTTTGGGGCATAGTTGGTTTTGGGTAGGCTACCCCTTCCTGGTAGGCTTTCAAATCTCTCTGTAGTTTTTTTATTTTGTTGGTTTTCAACTTTGACATCTGTTGAGCAATGCTAGACAAAATTCTATCATATTCAAATGCATTTCTATTAAATTCCACATCTTTTCTTATATCTTGTTCTAATACAATGGTCTCTTTTGTTAACGTATCAAGATTAATCTGATAATGAGTCACCATACACTGCATTACTTCTAGTCCATGCTTATTAAACAATGTAGTCAAATCATTAAAAAATTCTGATCCATGTTCCAATCCAGCGGGGTATGAATGGTGTCTCAACCCCTTTGGGACAATTTTTTCTTTTAAACATTTATTTAGATAGTTTAACTCAAGCTGTAGTTTTTTTGTCCTAAACAATTTATAATCAAACATTTTTAATTTGTCCATCAGTGAACTGCTGTCCTCGGTCATATTAGTAACTTCGTTACTTGCCTGTAAACTGTCCATGTCCAATTCACTGTTCAGCCACAAACCAATGTTGAAACTATTTCCATTGTTCGTGCCCTGGTTGCTCCGGCGATTTGTGTTGCCATTAGTGTCCCCATTCGGATTTCGCTGGGGTAAAACCAAACCGTTAATACTGCGAGAAGATTGTACATCTGCAATTGGTGTACTAGCACTAATTTGTGAAGTTCTAGAGTCTCCGCTGGAGCTGGTAACACCATCGACCCTCTCCGATAAGCGGTCTAGCCTAGAATTGATAAGCTGGAGCAGTTGCGTGAGGTTACCCTGTGAAGAATCACCTCCTTCCATTGTATCTTCCATTTTTCCCTCCGGTTACCAGTAGGTCAAAGACGTCACACCAAAGCACTTCTACGAACCAGGAAATGAAGTAAACTGGTGAAACCGGCTGAACAAAACGGAGCCTTTGGAACAGTTCAAAAAGGCTTAAAGTTTATTTTCCAAGTCCACTTATATACTGACAGAAATAAAAAATAAAGAAAGAACCAAATACTGTGAAACGCTAAACGCGTTTTTCGTTCCACGTAATAGTGGGACTTCCTCAGACAAAAGTTTTTCCATACAATGCAGTTTTTAAATCAATGCATGTGCTTGCAATTAGCGTAAATGGCTTACCATTGGTGTTTTAAAGTGCTAGTACTACAAGTATAACACTATAAGTTGCAAGTTTATGCAAGTTTGTTTGAATTAATACTATAAATCATAAATCTAACTTGTTACATTAATTAAATACAGCATATTCAGTTTATAAGTTTAAGTATAATTATACAAATACGTAAATTAAAAAATATAAAACTAAATAAGCAAGTGTGCTGATAAATCTTTACTCTAAATGCAGTTATGGTAGTAATGATTGTTGCTACCCTTCATAACTTTCCACATTCTGCTGAATACAAGCAAGGTTTTATTACTTGCAAAAAAATGTATGTAAACAACCTGCCTTTAAAGTTGGCTGTCCACTAAGCTTACCTATACTTAAAATAATAATAAATATACAGTTCAAATCTAACTTAACAAGATTAAAACCTATGTCCTAAATAAAATTCATGTATAAACATTATGTTTATAAAAATGTTTTTGATCAAAATAAGAGAAAACCTATACAGCAAGAGTCGCCCTTAAAACTATCTCATAAGATTTTTAAGTTTTAAAATACATGCTATGGAACATGAATCATTAATCCCTGGCTCTCTACATGCAGCTAGACGTAGCTGCCAGGCAAGTTCTTTTTTCTCCAATTCCAATTTTAAAAAATTTTCATTGACACAATTAATATCTGAATGCTGCTTGTTAATGCCATCAATAATCATAAAGGAAAAGGAGTGACCGTGGTTGTTACCACAATGTCTGGCTAGGGCATTTTCTTCCTTGGACTTTGCAATTGCATATAAGTGTTCGTATATTCGATCACGTAATCGTCTATCTGTCTTTCCAACATAGAAAGACGGACATTGTAAACATTGTGCCAAGTAGACTATACCCTAAAACACCAATGGTAAGCCATTTACGCTAATTGCAAGCACATGCATTGATTTAAAAACTGCATTGTATGGAAAAACTTTTGTCTGAGGAAGTCCCACTATTACGTGGAACGAAAAACGCATTTAGCGTTTCACAGTATTTGGTTCTTTCTTTATTTTTTATTTCTGTCAGTATATAAGTGGACTTGGAAAATAAACTTTAAGCCTTTTTGAACTGTTCCAAAGGCTCCGTTTTGTTCAGCCGGTTTCACCAGTTAACTTCATTTCCTGGTTCGTAGAAGTGCTTTGGTGTGACTGTTTAGGAGAGTTATGTGTCTTGTGATTAGTGTTGTGTTGTGGTGGTCGAGTGCATTTCTGCCTAGGAGGTCTCTGCTGTTTGGGTAGATTTTTAGGGTCTATATTATATCAGTGAATGTTTAACATAGCGAACGAGGTATAATCGACCCTAATATGTCGAAACACCAAAATGCCGAACACACTGAACAGCGATTTTTTTTCCAGGAAAAAAATCGCTGCTCTGTACCAAAAAAAAAACCCAAACCCAAAATAAAGGGGGGGGGTTGCCCCTCCACACACCCCGTGATGTGGAGGGCTGTGCCCCCCCACCCCCTACTTAAATATACCAACTCCGAGATCGCACCACAGTGGAGAAAATGGCAAAGTTCCAAAAACATCCCAGTGATTTTTTTTCCCTGGGAAAAAAAATCACTGTTCCATGATTTTGGGATTTCACCATTTTGAGTAAAGAGGGTTGATTCAACAGCATTCACTGTTTTAAGCATTCGTTGATTTAATAGGAACCCGATTTTTATTGAGAGCCTCCGCAAAGGTGGGTGTGTGGTTTGTGTTTTTATGTGAAGGCATACTACATCTTATTTACAAAATCCAGCCATCTATCCATTTTCTAAATTAGTTGTCCCAGTGAAGATTGTGATGGGAGCAAGCTAAGCAGGGAAAAAGACTTTCCTATCCCCATCATCAGTCTCCAACTTTCCTTTTGAGATTCCAAAGTGTTCCCAGGAAAGGTGAGAGACATAATTCCTCCAGTGCCTTTTGGGACAACCTCTGTACCTGCTCCCACTGGCCTATGCCTTGTACGCCTCATGAGGAAGCTCCCAGGGGCATTCTCATTAGGTTCCCAAACCATCCAACTGAGTCATCATCTATGTCTAGAGCATACACCTCAACCTCTTAATGAAGAAATTTGGATAAACCCAATAATAATGGGAGGCAAAGATCTCAAAATAGGGAAAGTTTAAAATATAGCTTTTATAAACTTATACAGTTGCTAGAATAAAATATTTTGTTTTATATTAGCATGCATTTTTGAAGGATATGAATTCTGAAATTCAAAAGTCTATTATTTAGTGACTTCAGTTCTTAATGATTTGTCACTAAACCACACATTTTATGAGAAGCAGACCAAAAATGTAACATTCCAAGGTACTTAAACTGCTTTACTTGTGGAAACTTGCCCCTCTCACCTACACCCCACCTGCACATAACAATCTGTTATTTTCCAAGTGAGAACTATGACTGAGATGAACTGAAGGTTCTGATTTTCATTTTACTTACTTCAGAATCAGCACCAAACTATTTCTGTGCACTATGGAGATCACATTAACTTGGTTAAAGGGACTGTGTCAGCTTACCAACACCACAGAAATAACCTTTACATCCCCAAACTATCATATCCTGTCAATGAAAATATTGACAAGGAGAGGAGAAAAGACACACTTTTGACAGAGTTCTACCTATACCCTGTATATATTTGATAACACTGAGACTAAAGACCTGCCTCTAGGTCCTCAAAAACAGGGACTACATAACGCAAGCAGCAGACAACATGCCCTATGATGTTTACAACCTTCTGCAATTATTTCCAGGGTAAGTGGTCATGTGCCTTTTCCTGATCCAGAAAACAGATATATAGACTGTACTGAAAAATTCCAAAGACTTCTCCAACATTCATGAAAGGACAAATATCTGAACCACTTATCTACATCCAAAATGATATACATGATGTTGTGCCAAGACTTGACTGATGAAGCTGTACTTTAAGCAACCTAGCACAGGTTTTCCCAGAAAGACCAAGGACCATGATCCTTTTATAACACATATACTTCAGCTCTTGCCTCATTTTGAATATTGGAACCATGAACCCAGTTTATTGAACTAAGAGTAACAGCCATCTTTTCCAGTCAGCACTAATAAACACTTAACCACAACTTCCAAGATGGCTGCACTCTGATCAACAACTTGATTTCAGCTCTCCCAGTGTGAAAAAAGAAACTGAGAGATAAGCAGTGGCTTAGCTAGGGTGGGACAAGAGGGACAACAGCCCTTGGCACAATCAGCTGATCCACATCTTTCTTTAATACAATACCAGCTAAGCCAGTATTGCATTTGCAGTCAAACCTAAGTGCTGTAGTGCTCTGTGTGTGGTCTAAACTGTAGCAACTGCTTGTTGCATTATAGCAAGCAGCTTGCAACAATTATTAAATTAATCATTTTTTCTTGTAACTAAAACATGAGAGTTGTAATGTTCCATGCAGGCAGTGCATACACTGTATTAACTGTTTGCTACATTTGTAGCAAGCAGTTTGCTACATTTGTAGCAAGCAGTTTGCTACAGTTTAAAAAGGAGTCTTTTTTAAAACTAAAGTATGAACACTGTAGCACTTCATGCAGGATGCAGGTAGGGTATAAACTGTAGCAACTGTTTGCTACATTTGTCATAGGCAATTTGTAGCCCTCCATGCAGGCAGGTATTGTTAAAGGAGGGTTGGGGCAGGGACACAGAAATGGGACCTGAATGGCTGGATCGGGGGGGGGGCACATCATACATCTGGCCACCTGGTTGTTATGCCTTCTTTTTGCTCTTAAATACAAGAGCTGGAGGGGTTGCTGGTTCATAGCACCAGCTACACTTCTGGATATGTTGTTGTGTCTTTCGGTTTTTCCCAGTTAGGGGTCGCCACAGCGGAACTCCGGTCCGCTGATGATTGGCAGTAGATTTTTACGTGCCGAGTTGCCAGCCCTGATGCACAACCTTCAATGAAGGTATGCTCATTCATGCATGTCTCCACACAGAAGACGGTCTAGCTGAGAATTGAACAGGACAACATCTTACTGTGAGGCAACAACGCTACCGCAGCACCACCACCGCAGTAGCTACACTTCTGGATATAAGGGCCAGAAACTGAAAGCTTTAGTAAATTCAGTTACCGGCTAATAAGTACAATGTCTGGATGCCAGTAAAGAAGAAACTTAGCCTGAAAGAAAATCAGCTAGAAAATGTGAAGAGAAAACACTAACTGGGAAGAATCCTGCAGCTGTTCAGCAAAAAGCAGTTCAAGCTCTGGCTCTTGTGCAAGACATGGTTTCCAGTAATCTACAGGAAAAATAAATGTGACATATCACACATGTGACAGCTAAGAAAGGTTCTAAAGGAACTGCAAGAGGCAGAGTTTAAAGTAAACAAATACAAAATACAGTTCATGTCACAAGAAGTCAAATTTCTAGGAACTATTATTGGAGCAACAGGGGGGAATCCTTGTAAAGAAAGGGTACAAGGAATTCTGGAGCTGCCAAGCCATTTGACAATTCCAGATTTACATAAATTCATGAAAATCATGAATTACAACAGGGAATTTATAGAGGATTATGTAGCAGCTGCAGCTCCCCTGTATAAAATGCTGTCAGAACAAAAAGATGAAGTGACTCCAAAGTGGTGTTGCATTAAAAAAGAGGCACTCAAAATGTTAAAGCATAAGCTAGCACAAGCAATGGAGCTGATAGCTCCCAAAAAAAAAAAAAAAAAAAAAAAAAAATTGTAAGCCTGTTTCCTACCTTTCCTGTAATTAGTGTTCCAGATAAAGATTTGCTGTATCCAGGACTGTTTGTAAGCTTCTGAGCCCCCCAAGCCTTTCTGTGTTGGAGGGAAGCCTTCTAGCTTATCAGTGGGAGTGGTAAGCATTAGGTAGCCTGTCTACCACATAAGGAGTGGTTCTGGCCCAGAATTTGTAGTTATTGGCCGTTTGGGCGGTCTTCCATCTCTCTCAACTTTCTGATTTGTAGGCCTGCATTTGCACTTGTTTCTGTCCTGTAACTCCTGGGCCCATCTCATTTGCTCACTCAAAAAAAATGTATCTGCTTTTACTGTATTTGTGTTTCTTCCTACTTTATTTTGCTTTTGCATCATCTTAATAGTACTCAGTTGTATTTATTGCTGCTTGGTGTAACTCATTCTAAGCCTTTTAGTTTAAGCACTTGGGCTTCAAACCAGTTGTTTTACATTAAGAATGTTTGTGGTCTGCACTATAGTGGCAGAACAGGTAGCTTACATCCTTCTAAGTTGGGAACTGCTGACTGAGGGCTCAGTGTCTGTTATTCTAAAAGTGTATTAATTCTGGTTTAAGCACTTGGGCTTCAGGCCAGTTATTTTACATTAAGAGGGTTCGTGGTCTGCACTCTTGTGGGAGGAGAGGCTGGACTCTGCCCTTCTGAGCTGGGAATTTCTGGTTAAAGGCTTATAGTGCCTGCATATTTGAACTGCTTCTTACTGAAATTGGTACACCTTGTTTGATGTAGCATAGACTAGATCCAAGCCTGCTGAATCTAGCTTTGTTTGTATAAATTGAGAAATAATCCAGGCATTCTTTAAAGTATTCAATTGTATTTATTACTGCTTGGTAGTAACTTGATTAAAGTGTAGCTATCATTCTAAGTCTTTTGGATTAAGCACTTGGGCTTCAGACCAGTTGTTTTACATTAGGAAGGTTTGTGGCCTGCACTGTGGTGGCAGGACAGGTAGCTTACATCCTTCTAAGTTGGGAACTGCTGATTGAGGGCTCAGTGTCTGTTATTCTAAAAGTGTATTAGTTCTGGTTTAAGCACTTGGGCTTCAGGCCAGTTATTTTACATTAAGAAGGTTCGTGGTCTGCACTCTTGTGGGAGGAGAGGCTGGACTCTGCCCTTCTGAGTTGAGAATTTCTGGTTAAAGGCTTATAGTGCCTGCATATTTGAACTGTTTCTTACTGAAATTGGTACACCTTGTATGCTGTAGCATAGACTAGATCCAGGCCTGCTGAAGCTAGCTTTGTTTGTATGCTTGTTGTTTGTTTGCTTGTTATTTCCCTGAAATGCTAATTCCACTTAAAACTCAGCTTTTCAGCGCTTCTGTGGATCCCTAGTGATATCTGCATTACTTACTGTACTTATTTCCTTGTTTCACTTGAAAGAAAGTTACTGTTTGTCGTTTTTGCATTTAAGTTACCTGTAACACATTGCATTTAAGTTACCTGGCACTTGCTCACTAAAGCAATTATATAAGTCAGCACTAAAAAATTAAAAGCACTACACCCTCACAAACTCCCCTTGAGTACCTTGTTCCCCATTGGCCCTTTTTTCAATTATAAAGGCATTCCCAATACTATTCTAGCATGTCCAAAGGTCAGTTGTCAATCTCCTCTCCGGTCCAGCTGGTGAATCTGGGAATCTTGAGGCAATGTTACAACTGCCTCATGTACACAGACAACCCTCTCCTCCTCCCAACAAATTCCAACACATGTGAGAGATGCAACCATATAGCCAAACTGGAGGCTAAGCTCTCTCAACTCAGTACTGGCGTAACCAGTCAGGAGGAGAAGGAAACCACACTCACTACAATTCCAGTCTCACATAGACCTACCACGACAGCAAACCAAACACATAAACACACAAAAACATACTCAGAGGCTCTAAATAAAAATCTGCCTAAGCAGCAGAGACCTCCAAAGCAGACACCCAGGCAACCGCTACCCCAAAACAAAACACATGCAACACATAGCTCACAAAGCCGGTGTGCCGAACATTCACAGCCCTTAAGGCTAAACAACACACCTGACACTCTATCGTCAGGCACACTGACGTCCCGCTCACCAGGCTGAACAAGGAGAAGGTCACTGTGAGCTGCCTGTCAGGCGCTAGGATCCGCCACATAACACAAGCACTCAGGTCACTCCAAGGCAAGTACAAATATGACTCGGTCATTGTCCATGCTGGTGTGAATGACCTGAGACATACTTCCCTGGACTACATGAAAAGAGACATAGAGGAGCTCTCTGAGCATGTAGCCCAGGCCGGTATGACCCTAACCTTGAGTAGCATCTTACCCTCACCAAGAATGATGCCACAATATGAAGACAAGATGATCAATTTCAACAATTGGCTTAAGTATTGATGTCATTCAAAGGGGATCCAATGCCTGTTAGCCTGGGATGACATGCTCGACAAGCCACGATGCTTCGCTAGGGATGGCTTGCACCTGTCACCCCTGGGCTTTTGGATATTGGCAAAGGCTCTTGCTTCCCCCATAGTGCCTTTTTTAGGCAAGGCTCAAAAGACAAACCCACCTCCATAGGTATCACAAGGGATAAGAAACTAAGAGTAATGCTACTCAATGCCAGAGGTCTAAACCTCAAGATGCACGCCCTCGAAACTCTCCTTAGCATGGAGAACATCGATATCTGTGCAGTAACAGAAACCTGGTTCAAGGCTCCCGAGAGCACCCCAGCACTACCAGGTTATACTTCATACCATGCTTTTCGGCCCCAAAACTTGGACCGAACCACAAAAGGAGGGGGAGTATCAATATTCATCAAAGATACCCACACCTCCAGGTTGGTGGCACAGCACGAAGCATCAGAGACTATCCATGTGCAACTAACAGTGGATAAAACTGCCTTCCAGTTTATAGCCTGCTACAGACCACCCTCCAAACCCAGGAACCCCACTCGGCCTTCCTGAGAACACTGGAAAATATGAAGGTCTCTCCAAACACCATTATATTGGGCAACTTCAACTACCCAAGCATAGACTGGGAGCATTACTCTAGCTCCAACACCCTAGCCCAAAGGTTCCTAGAATTTATAAACTCAAATGCTATGGAACAACTTGTTACCACTCCCACAAGAGGGGAAAACATACTGGACCTGATCATCACCAACATGGGGACTCTATGCTCCAGACCAGAAGTGTATCCCTCACTGGTAAGATCAGACCATAAGCTAAT
This sequence comes from Protopterus annectens, assembly GCF_019279795.1. Classification (NCBI taxonomy): domain Eukaryota; kingdom Metazoa; phylum Chordata; order Ceratodontiformes; family Protopteridae; genus Protopterus; species Protopterus annectens. The sequence continues at coordinate 312,268,058 of NC_056745.1, read as the reverse complement.
CTCACTGGATATTCACATCCCGACCCCACCCCCTGCCCAGAAAACCACAGTGAAAAACTTCTCTAAAGCAAATTTCACACTCCTCAAAACTGAGGTGGAATCCTTCAAAGCCCCCGAGCCTGTGAAAAATATGGCCCAGACCGCAGAATCCTTTATAAATGCATTCTATGAACACCTTCAGGAATGCATGGATCATGCAATCCCAAATAAATTCAAGACCCAATCCTCCAAAGGCAGACGTCCTGTCTGGTGGACCCCAGCCATAAACAAACTATACAATAGAAGGAGGAAGCTACTACATGATAGAGCAAAATCCCAAAAAGGGAAGGCATCTCTGATCAGTATTAGCAAAAAACTACGGGCACTCATAAAATCGTCTAAGGCCAGCTTCGAGAGAAAAATTGCACAGGACACTAAGGATAATCACAAGGCTTTCTTTAGTTATGTTAAGAACCTGGGTGGGAATTCCCAGATATGCCCAGAATTAGTCCAAAATGACAAAAAATACATCAAACCCACAGACATTGCCAACATCCTAGCTGACAGGTTCAATGCAAGCTTCTCCCCCCCTCCCCACCAAAAGGGCAAATATCTATCCCAGCAGAGTGCTGCCCCCCTGACATCTCAGATGCTCAGGTAAGAGCCGCCCTCTCCAAAGCAAAAAACACAGCATCAATGGGACCAGACGGTGTCCCGGGCTGCGTCCTACATGAACTCCAAGAAGAGCTAAACCCAAACATAAAACTACTGTTCAATCTCAGCCTTACTACAGGATATGTACCCAAAGAGTGGCGTACAGCAACAGTGGTCCCTCTCCACAAAGGTGGTGCCTCAACAGATCCTGGAAACTATCGCCCCATAAGCCTGACTAGCTTGGTCTGCAAAGCTATGGAAAGGATCATCATGAACCTCATAAATAAAGATATTGGGGACCTACAGACACTGGATCCTACCCAGTTTGGCTTTGTTAAGGGCAGATCCTGCCTCTTAAACCTGGTTGATTTCTTTGAAACAGTCACCAAGGCCATTGACGAGGGGAAGGTGGTCTACACAGCCTGCCTGGACCTCGCAAAAGCCTTCGATACAATACCCCACTCGGGCATTATAGATAAGCTCACCAGCTTAAATATAAACCCCTGTGTCACTAGATGGGTTGCAAACTGGCTCAAGGACAGAACCCACATGGTTAGAATTGCTGGAGCCATGTCAGACTCCAAACCAGTTACAAGTGGCATCCCACAAGGTTCAGTCCTGGGACCTCTCTTGCTCGGTATATATTTCTCGGAGGTACAGGCCAACACGGAAGGACTGTGGCTGACCAAGTTCGCAGATGACTGCAAACTGGGTGCCATAATCAACTCTCCAGCCGACACAAGCATCCTCCAAAAGGGCCTCATAGAAACAGACAACTGGTGCCAGAGCCATGGCCTCAAGCTAAATGCCAAAAAGTGTATAGTCATCCCCTTTGGCAAAAACAAAGTGCCCACAAATTACCACATAGGTGGTAATCCATTAAGTACAGAAGAAGTAATTAGGGACCTGGGGACCCAAGTTGATAGCAGTCTCTCATATGACAACCACGTGGACAAAGTGGTTAGAAAAACATTTTATATAGCCCACCTAATCATGAAGGGATTCACATCTAGATCAGGGGAAGTCATTGTGCCTCTTTACTCATCCCTCATCAGGCCCATAATTGAGTACAATGCCCCTTTTGGGATGTACCTTACCAGACACCTGCAGCAACTGGAAAGACCCCAAAAGTACCTCACCAAGAGGATCAAAGGGCTCAAACAGATGCCATATGCTGCCCGGTTAAAGAAACTCCAGCTCTACTCAGTGGCATACCACCTGCTCAGAGGCGATCTGTGCCTGACGTATAAAGCCATGTCCAATCCGGAATTAATGGACATGCTGCACCTCAGAAAATCCAAATCCCATCGAGCTACGTGCTCGAGAGACTTGAACCTCAGCACTGAAATAAATAGGACATGCTGGAGGGACAGATTCATAACCCAGAGGCTCCCTTCACTCTGGAATAAAATCCCAGTCCAGGTTAGGCAGAGTCCCTCATTGACTCTTTTCAAGAGGAATCTTGATGAGTGGATGGGAGATCATAGGTTTACCCCGGGTATCACTTCTGTGTCACTGTTAGACAGAGGCACAGTATACTAACCTCGAGAAAGGGCATAGCAAAATTAATTTAAAATGGGTGGCGAAAGCCAAACACACTCTGGCTAGGCTTATAAATGCCCTAGGGCAGATAGCCTAGTATGAACCTATGAACCTATGAACAATAAACTGCCTTTTATTTTACAAGCAGCAGCAGGAAAATAGACACTTTCGGTAGTGCTATTGCAGTCATGGCCTCATGGGATATCTCATGGAATGGAGAGATTGTTGAGACCAAAAAATAAGTCCAGTGGAAAAAGGCTATCATCCCTGCATTCAGCAGGCTTTGGCTATATATCAGGGAATAAAACAGACAGAATACTTAACAATGTTTTCATGGGTCATAGTATAAACACTGCATCAGACAATAAAAACTCTGTTAAGTAACAGTGAGATGAACAAAATTACTGAAGGGGTTAGTCAGACTGTTTTTTCGAAATGGCTGGCTACATTCAGTACTAGAGAGGTATACATAGAAACTAGGGACAAGTATTACTTCTCCAATTTATTGGATACGATGAAGCCACATGACTGCATGGCAGATCTGGAAAAGCTAGATAAGTCACCATTAAAAGTAGATCATGACCACCACATTCCAACTCTATATGTGGATGGTGTGAGAGTTTGGAAGGACAGGAAATATTATAAAGGAGACAAACAGATTCTAGTCAAATTACCAAGATACATTTCAGCACAGAGGGCAGATCTGGAAGCTGTGAAGTATGTTTTGCAGCATTTCCATCTGGTGAATATTTACAGTGACAGTGCCTATGTGGTAAATTCACTGGGACTACACATGGAAACATGGGAAAGGAATCATTGATAGTGCAGGAAAACATTTAAAGCACACTCCTGTTTTACAGGATGTATGGAAATTGATACAAAAGTATCAATTGCAAGGACAGTTCAGTATTTTAAAACGGAGAGCCCATGAAAGGAAAAACAATGAAGGTGCAAGAAGGAATGCTTTGGCTGATGCCAAAGCAAAGGAAGCCACTGAAAAGAGAGAGCCTTTATATCCTGAAGAAACTGAAGGGGAACTCCAGTTCTTCGAGGTACGGTCCATAGAGGAGGGGAGAACCAATAGATGTGGATTTGGAAAAATTCCAAAAGAAAAGGGGAATACCAAAAAAACTAGAACAATGTGAGTTAGAAAGCAATGGGGTAGACAGGCATTTCATTTTATATAGACAACAAGGGGCTATTATTATCGTACATTCCATATCAACTTACAAAACAACTACTGAGGTTTAATCACCAGATTCTGAGACATATAAGGATGGAAAAAGTATGGCCAGTAGTGAATGAAAAGTATTGGAATCCAAACCTGAAAAAAGTTGTGTAAAGTACTGCAGGATGAATGTCTGATATGTCTTTAGAAAAATGCAAAAAAATGCAAAAAGTCACAGTTGCATAGGGTATCCATGGCAGATAGACCATGGTATGCAATGCAAATTGACTAAGCAAGACTTCAGCCTCTGGCAAAGGGGAGATATCACTATTTGCTGGTGGCAGTAGATGCATTTTCAAAATGGGTGGAGGCAATTCCAACCAAAGGAATGACAGCCAAAGTGATAGCAGAAGCACTATGGAAAAATATATTTTGTTACTGGGGGTGGCCCAGGGTGATAGAATCAGACAATAGACCACAGTTTATTAGTAAAATGATCAAAGAATTATGTGACATGTTAGAAATTCAACAAAGATTCCATGTACCATATCATCCACAATCAAATGGGATAGTGAAAAGAATGAACAGAACTTTAAAGGACACATTAAAAAATATGTGCATTGAAAAAGGAAATGATTGGGTAAAGCATTTTCCTAATATTCTGATGGAAGTCAGATCAACATCCAATAGCAAAAATGGGCATATCCCCATTTGAGGTGATGACAGGCAGGAAGATGCCCCTCCGGTTCCCTTTTGATCCAGAGGGCCAATGTGAGAGGCCACCATTGGAGGCAGCAAAGCAATAACAATGGATAGAAGACCTGCAAAAAATATACCAAGGCATATCCAGAGAGTAAGCATTCCATTTATGGAAAAAGGTTCCAATATTGCCAGAAAAAGAACATTCAAACTGAAAGCAAAGTCATAATAAAAAAATTCAGTAAAACTGGTCCATGGGACAGTAACTTGCAAGGACATTTTGAAGTAAAAGAATTCATTGGACCTTTGGTCCTAAAAGTAAAAAAATGTAAAAAAAATGCCTAAGAAAACTGTGTTGGCACATAGAGATCACTGCAAAATAATAAAACAAGGAGAGCAGAGTAAGGCAGATAAATAACACTCTATCTGTTTTATATATGCCAATTTACTAGTTTGGAAGAACAAGAATGTCATATCAAGAAGGAAAGAAACCCTTGTTGATAAAATCCCCCAAAAAAGAAATGGAAAGAAACATTGATACAGTTAGTTATAATAATATGTGTAACAGGTTTGGTGCAAGGGATGGCAATCCAGTCAGTACTAAAAGAAAACAAAGAAACAAAAACAGAAAGCCTCGGAATGTATGCCTGGTTTTAATACATTTACAGTAACGGAAATGGCATATGCAAAAATAAATAATGCAAGCAAGTGCTGGGTATGCACACGGATACCTATGGTAAGGGATAGGGTAGTCCTTACAGCAGTCCCTATGATATTAGAAAAAACATTGCAAAAATTTAACAGGAGTAGGTTTTGTGGGAAAATGGGTAATGCAGAAATTACAACATTATGGATACAGACAGTTCCAAAAGGAAGCATATGTATACCGCAAACAGAGACAAAAATGGTAGGAAATAGCAATTGTAATATAACATTGTCTAAAGAATGCTTTAATAAGAATATGACAGAAAACAAAAATTACAGAACAGGATTGACAAAATTAATACATTCAGAGAGACTATCAGAGGCAACACAGCTGGCAAAAATACAATATAGGTGAACAGACTGGAGGGATTGTCATCCAGAGAATAACAGTAAGGGTCTGATACAAGCTGTACAATATAGAATTATGGGAAATATGAGTAATGATGACAAGGATGTAAATATGTAGGTTTTTTTCAAACAATCTTAATGTAAAACAATAAGATGATCCAATACGTACACCGTGTGAGGGAGAATGCTACATTTGTGACACAAAAGTATATAAATGGCTTCCCATGGAATGGACAGGAACTTGTTATGTGGGATATGTAATACCTTCTTCTTCCAGCTTTTCCCGGTTAGGGGTTACCACAGCGGATCACCTGTCCACTCATGATTGGCAGTGGAGTTTTTACAGTGTCGAGTTGCCAGCCCAGTGCCCAACCTTAGACAGAAGGCACACACACGCACGCACTCACACCTAGGGCCAATTTAGAGTGTCCAATCCACCTACAGCATGTGTTTGGGATGTGGGAGGAAACCGGAGCACCAGGAGGAAACCCACGTGACCACAGGGAGGACTTGCAGACTCCGCACAGAAGGCACCCCAGCCGAGGATCGAACGGAAAACCTCTTGCTGTGAGGCAGCAACTCTAACCACTGCACCACCGTGGCCTCCCTATGTGGGATATGTAATACCACTAATGAAAATAACTGATAAATTACCCACAGGCAGAATAATAAGAAATGTGAAGGAAAAGAGAGAGGTAAAAAATAACATTGCAGTTTAAATCAATCATGAATCTATAATCAGACATAAATGCTGCAGGAGGAAAAAGGTTTACAGCATATGGATTTGGGAGATGATGTAACAGCAGGGCCAGGACTAATACCAGCATATGGAGCCATAAAAATATATGGTAGTTGAGAAAATGCAGCAAGCCATTGGAAGGGTTAGCCAATGTTACATATGGGGCCATATCAGACATAACACTGGAAATAACTGCTATGAGGATGATGGTCCTACAAAATAGGATGGCACTTGATTTCTTACTGGGAGGTACATGCACCCTGATAGGTGAGAAATGCTGTATATATATTTCATAGTATCATAGGAGGTTACTAGGCTAATAGCTCTGGGGCCCACACAAGCCTAGCCAAGTACAACCTCTGTTCCCAAGAATATCAAGCTATTAAGTGGAACTAAGTCATCAACTACTGCTCCTGTCAAAGAGGGACACAGGTGAAGCTCCTGGGGTGAATTTGCAGTTTCCCATCCAATCATCTAAATTACACTTAAATAGGGTCAGTGAGGGGCTCTGCTTCACCTGAGTGGGAAGTTGTTCAAGAGGAGAGGTATCCTTTTTTTGACATATCTGTCTCTCCACCATGTCCTGTTGATGTCACATACTAGGTTGAGTTCCCTAGAGCAAGTGAATTTTATACCATTTGATTTAAGAATGTGCAGCATTTCCATTAGAGCGGGTTCTGAGATTGCTTTATATGCAAGGCTAAGGTCACCTCTGAGTAGCCTGTAAGACACAGAGTATAGCAACAGTGATTTCAGTCTGTCAATGTATGACATATGCCAAAGCCTTCATATTCTTTGTAAGAAACCTTGAGTCAGAATCCATGCATGAATATTTAGATAGGACAGCTGAATTATCTGTAAAATCCAGGAAGACCTGGAACAGTGACTGGAGTGACTAAGTGGATTGTTTTCTGGATGGTGGAGAACCATCATCACAGATTTAATAGCATTTGGAGCAATTATTTTTGCTTACGATTACATGTATGTGCATTAAAATCTGTATTGATAAAACTGTTAACCAGATTTCTGTTGTAAATAATGTAACTGGTAATGAAAATCACATAAACAATGAAGAAATACTTCTGTTGCAAAAATTAAAATTTTTGATTTTTAAAATAAGGGGGGGGGGGTTGATAGATATTGCATAAAAGTAAAGTTGTCTTCCCTCATAGTAACAGCATGATATTTTTGAAATAGTATGTGATACAAAGCCTGCAAAGTTTGCAGAAAGAATTATGCAGCAAACAAGTGTGATTAGCCTAGCAAAAATGTGTTTGCAGGACAACAACATATGCTGTGGGCTCAACACATTAATAACAGATGGCTACGATAATAGAAGCTTGATTAAATAGCATGATAAGCCAAATACATACAATGACTCAGTTGACAGAATGGAGCTAACAAAGAGAAACAGTGCAAAAAGAAATGGCTATCTTGTCACAAGAGTAAACCCTGGTCTTCTCAGAAACTGATAAAGAAAGAGAAAATTGGTGAGGTCCACAATATTCTCAGAAATTGATTAAGGAACAGAAACTGGCATGTTCCGCAGTAATGCCACAGATATGCCAAGAATGTTTCAAGAAGATTTAAACTTAGACTGTATAAAAGTGGCTAAAACAACTGGTTGGGAGGATATTTGATTATGAACTGAGAGTTGTCTGAGGAAGGGCAGTGTAACTGTCAGTGATTCATGTTATAAAAAAAATATCTCAACGGTAGTGTTTGGTTTGTCATACTATTAATAAATATATTAAGTATAATTTAAGTATTAATACAGTTGTACAGTGTCTTGGTCTGTTGTTTGCAGATGATGAAATGACAAAATTGTTCCTATCAGGAGGGCTACATTTCATTATTTGAAGATGTACACAGTTTTTGTGTGTTTGTTTTAAGTTAATAGTTTATGAGGTGTTCTAAAGGTGTGTTTGTTTGTTTGTTTTGGGGATCATCAAGAATTTGATAAAGAAAGGATTTCAGTATGGTTATTCATTAGAATATTGGGAACAAAGGAAAATGGGAGTACTTATACTAATTGCTAGTGGCACCCAAATAATTGATAAAAGAGAAAAAATATACTAATGGTAGGTTTGTGGTAGTAACAGGGATACTGGCAAGGAGGAGGATTATGCTGGCATGTATTTATATTCCACCTAAAACTGATATTATGGCATTTAAGAAAATTATGGGAGAAATAATCACCTTTCAGCAGAGAATATTACTTATAGTTGGGGATTGGAACATGAGTTGCAACAGTGAGGATGTATCTGGGGGACTTAGAAGGGAAAATATAACAAAATAGGGTAGCTTTCTGAAGAAATATATGAAAATATTTGGTATGGAAGAGGTGAATTCAGTAGTCAGAACTCAGAGAGAATTTACATGGTATTCCACAAGGTACAGGGGCTAGATTAGGCAGATATTATATTTCACAAGACCATGTACATTAAAATTGGAAACGTGAACACACATCCAATAACTATTTCAGATTATGTGGCAATAACAACTAATATAAACATGCAGGGTAATAAAGTAAAAATGTGGCACTGACATTTCCTCACCTACTTGTTAAAAGGAGAGGAATGGGTAGTGGAAATTATTCAAGAATTACAAGGGAAGATAACATTTCTTCAGAAGTTATAGCTAGTGAGTGGGATAAAATGAAAACTGAATTAAAACAGAGTAGAAATAAAACTAAGAGGTATGGTTAAGAAGTAACAAGAATTATTTAGAGGGACTGACAAAGGTTAAAGTATTCCAGAATAAGTGGAATATCACAGAACAAGAACAGATGCAACTGCAGAGTGCTAAATAGTAAATAAGAGGCTATCTGCATAATATACATGAGTTTAGAAAGATTTCTGTTAAGTAATCATTTTTGATAACTCCAGAGCACAAAAACTCTTCACACAAAGACACAGGCAATATAAAGTAAAAGGGTTGTCAAACTTAGGGAGCCTATACAAAGAAAAATAACCAGAAATCCTGTAGAGTTATTAAAGATATTTCAGAAATGTTATGAAAATGTGTATAAAGTAGAGGAATGTGAAAATCAAGAAAAAGCACAAATGGAAATATTTTTGGAAGACCTAAGTGTGCCAAGGTTAGAGGTAGACGAGGGTCAACAATTAGTTGAGATAGGAGGAGATGAGATAAAAATGGTGACATATAATCAACCTGCAGAAAAGTCTCCATGAATATATGATATTCCTGTAGAAGTTTGGAAGCAAGAAGAGAAGAAAGTGATAAATGCCTGGAAGGTTTTGTTTAACATTTAAAAGAAGGGGAAGCACCAACATCCTGGAAGAAAGCTGTGGTGGCTGTTATACCTATAGACATTAAAAATTCATCATACCCAGCTTCATATAGGCCCATTTCAATTTTACACCATGATTATAAAGTGTTTATGTTTGTAATAGCTAAAAGAATGACAAAGGTGCTGCCAAAATTGATAGATATGGATCAGTGTGGTTTTGTGGAGAGGAGACAAACATTAATAGAACAATGATGATCCAGAAAGAAACAGAATATAAGAAAACACCACTGTTGTTGCTGGGTCTTGATGCAGAGAAAGCATCCAACAGGGTAAACTAGAATTTTATGAGTAGGGCAATAGAAGTATTTCCATTCCCTGATACAATAATAAGGTTAATTAGGAGGATATATGAGGGATCGGAGGTAAAATTTAAAGTGAGAAGGTTCCTCTCTGATATGCTGTGTCAGAAGAGAGGAACAAGGTAGGGGGTGTCTTCTTTCCCCATTGTTATTCATGTTATATTTATAGTCATTGGCAAAGGAAATAAGGGAAATTCAAGTATATAATTGATATGGTGATCAAGAAAAGATAGCTTTATTTGCAGACAATATTATTATGTACCTGATAAAACCAGAAAAAGGGCATTTCAGTGTTGTGGAACATTCTAAGACAGTTTTATGTTTTTGGGGGGTTATAATATTAATGAAGACAAAACATAGGCTATTGCTGTAATATATGTGCCCACACATGAACTGATTCAGCAATACCCATATTTATGGGTACAAATGAAATATTTAGTAGAGTGGGTTAAAAAGGATTCTGTTAAGGCAGCTAAGTATATGTGGGAAGAAACAACAAAAGACAATACAAGAACTGAGAACACGGAAGCTTTTGTTTATGGATATGAATAGGAATAGCAAGATACAAGCAGATAAAATGCTTTTAGTCCCTTTAGTTTTATATACAGGTCAGGCATATGTTTATCAACCAGAAGATAAGTTGTAGATAGTAATTAATGAAGATTTGGAGGATTTTCGCTTGGATGTAAAGAGGGCAAGAGTCGAGTAGTATAAGCTGATCCTTCCAACAGAACAAGGTGGTTTAGGATTACCTGATTTGAAGGGATATTTTACAGCTACACAGTTAAGGCTCATATACATAATACAAACAGAAAACAATAATTCAAAGTGGAAAGGGATGATGATTAAGTTGGGGGAACTTCATGAAATAATGAGATAGAGTGGGATTTTGGCTGTAGATCCTTAAGTAGAATAACAACAGCTATTCAGAATAAATCATCAATAAAGAAACAAAAAGTATTCTAAGACTTAATCCAACAGAAGAATGGAGAAAGGAGGTTCTGTCATTAGGGATGACTGCAATTAAGGATACAGAAAATAGGCAAGAGGGGGCTCGGATTTACTGGAGAAAACTGGCAAAGGAACCACTGTATTGGGAGCAAATACCTAGAGATGGAAAGGCAATAGAATGAAAAGAGCCCTAAAAGACATTTTGACTGCAGGCTAGAGACTGCCTTCCCCATCAGGGGTTGATATCAGAATATAGGCAAAGAGAAAATAAATAGGGGGATCCTAAGTAAAAGACCTGCTCTGATCCAATTTTTTGTTGAATCTAGAATAGAAGCTGCTGTTAAAAAGGGACAATTAACATGGCATATAAAATATAGCATGATAACTATAGGTATCAATCAGAGGTGGTTAGAAAATATTTGGAAGAGAGATCGGATAAGCAATTCACAAGGAAACAATGGGAGGACATATGTATGGCTCCTAAACATGCAACAAAGTCCATAAGATTTAGGACTTTTGATTGGAAGTGTTGGAATAGGTATTTTTATACCCCAAGCAGACCCAAAATAATTTTTCCTCAAGTAGATAGTAAATGTTAGAGGTGTGATGAGGGAGAAAGAGGTAATTGGAAACATGTTTTCGGAGTGAAATAAGTTGGCAGACTTTAAAAATTCCCTACAGAATATGCTGTCAGAAATATTGAATGAATAAATGGGTGTAACTCAAGAAATGATTTTTTTTAACTGGGCTTCAAGATCTGAATTGCCTAGACATAGTAAGGTCTTGTTAAGTTTAATTCTTGTAGCTGCCAAAAAAGCAATTACTACAAAATGGAAATCAAAGTCTAAATCAACTGTATTTGAAGTAGTGAATATTGTAACAGAGATAAAAGAACTGGAAGTGAGATCTTTAGAAAAGAATAGGACCAAATCACATACAAAAAATAGAAATTGTGGGCACAATACATGCAGAATAATGTTTTGGAGGAGGAGTAAGGTTTAAGGGAGGGCAGGGGTTGAACAGTTTATGTAATGTTGGATAGATGATAATTGTATGGAAGAATGTATGTGAAGTTTAATGTTTGTGACTGTGAACAGGTTAATATTGTTTGTATATGTCTTAAGTGATAACTCAATAAAGGTGTAAAAAACATTTAACTGCAACACCACAGCAATGTGCACCACTTTCAGCATTTCCATTTGGAACTTATCTACTCCTGCAGATTTGCCTAACTCAATGGTGTAACCTTATCTACCAAAATGGCCACAATCCTACCACCTGGTTCTAACATGTTTTCTTCAGGGGATAGCATGATGGCCAGTTTATTCGAATTATTTTAAGTAATTCTTCTTTTTCCTAACAATGTCCTCAGTCAAGGTCACTATTTTCCCACCTTTGCTGAGAATAGCTTAGCCAATGTTCTGCACAGTCCCCTCACCCACCACCTGAGCCACTAGATGGTTTGCCAGAATCTCTGAAGTCATCCAAAAGTTATTCTACATGGCCTCATCAAATCCCCCTCACAACTCTCTCTCACACACACACACACACACACACACACACACACACACACACACACACACACACACACACACACATTTAGGCCTGCTCTTCATACTTTCTCAGCTGTCAGTGCCTATGAATCAAATCCGGTAACACCTCTCATTACTACACATAAGGCTACTTTCTTTATCGATTTATTTATCTTTATGGTTCTTTTCATCACTGTTATCTACCAGCAGGTCCTAGAGATACTGCCATAACCAGCACCAGTCCCTTTCAGCCACAGTTTCCTGTCATCACCTCAACTAATGAGGTCTTGAACAATCCCCATTTGGACTCAATATCAAAGTCTCCTAAGACATACAGAAGACATTCATCTGGAGATGTGAGTTGATCCAATACCACACAAAGTAATATGCTAGGTGATCTCTGAGTACCCATACCACCGATCTGGGTCTCCCAGGTCTGTCCAGGCTCTGCTCAGTCTAGCTGAGCCAACTCAATAACAAATGGTGATAAGTTCACAGCTCTGCACCTTTTTGATCCAAGAGTCCACAAGATACCATACTATTACCGCTTCACCTTTGCACTAAGATCTGTCTCTTAGACTTTGCATGGACTCTTCCCAGCTCAAGTACTGACACTGAGTTCTATACCATATTGCATTTCTGATGCATTAATTAATTCATTCATTCATTCATTTATTATTTGTTAACTGTAGTAGTGCACTGTTCCACTGGGACTGTTTTCAGACTCAGTCTGGGAGTACAGTTTAGTTTATTTAGAAGATACAGAAATCACCACAGAGGCAGCTACAGAGATTACTACAGGGGTTGGGACAAACAGGTAAGAGATAAGACAGCATTTTTTTATATTAGTTTTATTTTCTCCATGTTTGTCATCAGCCTGTTGATTTCAGCCAACCCATATTCTGCCAGTAACTCTCTGTTGTGATAACTATTGACTCCATGTAAGAGGTGGGAGACCTGCTGTTTTTCTGTGGAAGCACTGTGGGGTGAAGCATCTAAAGACCACCCCTACCATCTCCAGACTAATAGTCTTGTGGAGAGGTTAAATTCTACACTAAAGAACCTTGCTACAGGCATTTGCAGACCCAGTTTAAGAGAGAGAGGGACAGATATTTGCCCCATCTGCTGTTTGCATACAGAGAGGCACTCCCAGGTATCCACAGGTATTTCACCCTTTGAGTTGCTGTATGGATATAGGATGAAAGGGCCTTTAGATTTGATTTGTCATGACTGGGAGGGCGAGTGTGAATCCCACAAGGAGTCTGTTGTGGCATACATCCTAAACCTCAGGACAAGGCTTTTGGAACTCATGGGTTTGGCCAAGAAGAACCTAGCAAAAGGCCAACAGCAAAAAAAGGTCTGGCATGACAAGATTGTTCGAGCCCAAAAGTATGCTGTGGAACAGCAGGTTATGGTTCCCATTCCTGTCAGACACAATAAGCTGCAGGCAGTTTGGATGGGACCCTTCAAAATGGAAAGGAAGGTCAGTGATGTTAACTACATGGTAAACCTGCTAGGCAGGAGTCAGGAGCACAAATTGTACCATGTTAACATGATGAAACCTTACCAATGGATTACAGGAGGAGTCTGAGGGGATCTGGTGACTGATCTCCTCAGTGAGGCTTGGACTGACACCTCAGTGGAAAGTGTAGCAATGTTCCAGCGGCTGTCCCCTACCCAAATTCAAGAAATCCAGGCAGTGTTACAGGAGTTTGGGAGCATGTTGACTGGAAAACCTGGGTGCACCCACTTGGTGCAGCACCATGTGGATTACAGGATCCCAAAGGCGTATCAAGCAGGCCCCTTACAGAGTGCCTGAGCAAGTCAAACAGACTATGAGGGAGGAGATACAGGAACAGTTGGAACTGGGGGTAATCCAGGAGTCCAGCAGTCCTTGGCCCTCACCAGAGATGCTGGTACCAAAGAAAGATGGCAGCACCAGGTTCTGTGTAGACAGAAAATGAAATAGTCAAACAGAGTCAGATGTTTACCCCATGCATAGGACAGATGAAGCCTTAGAGCAGCTGGGTAGGGCTAAGTATCTGACCACTATTGATCTGGCCAAGGGCTACTGGCAGGTGCCCTTAACTCCCATGCTAGATAGAGGTCAGCCTTTGTGACTCCTTTCAGATTATATGAGTTCAGAAAGATGCCCTTTGGGATGAAAAATGCTCCAGCAACCTTCCAGAGGTTGTTAAGAGTGTATTTTAGCAGGAGCATGAAGTTATGGCCTTGTTTACTGGAAGATATTGTCATTTACAGCCATTCCCGGCATGGACACCTTCAGCATGTCAGGGAGGTCCTGGGCAAACTGCAAAGGGCAGGGTTGACCATTAAGCCCAGTAAGTGTCAGGTGGGTACAGCAGAGATCTTCTACCTGGGAAATAGAGTGGGGGAGTGCTAAGATCAAGCCAGAACCTGTCAAAGTGAAAGCTATTCAGGCATGACCTGCCCCTGTTACCAAAAATCAGGTAAGGGCATTCCTGGGGACAGCAAGGAACTATACAAAATTTGTTCTCAATTATACTACAATAGCTGCTCCCGTCACAGACCTGATGAGGAAAAACAGGCCAGACAAGGTAGTGTGGAACCCAGCCTGTAAGCAGGCATTCCAAAAGCTTAAAGAGGCTTTGGGAGGACCCCCTGGGTTAGCCAGTCCAGATTACAGCAAAAAAATTGTTGTGCAGGTAGATGCTTCAAACCTTGGGTTGGGGGCTATACCCAGGTTTCTTCAGTGGGAGAAGAATACCCAGTTGTATATCTCAGCAGTAGACTCTAACCCAGGGAGGAATGTTATGCAGCTGTAGAAAAAGAATGACTAGCCATAGTATGGGCATTGCAAATACTTCAACCCTATCTGTATGGAAGGAAATTCATTGTAATTACAGACAACAATCCCTTAACATGGCTACATCAAGCCAGCCAGCAAAATGCTAAGTTATTAAGGTGGAGCCTAGGGTTGCAGGCATACAATATAACAGTGCAGCACTGTAGTGGGGACAGCAGTGCCAATGCAGACAGGCTGTCAAGACATGGCATTGGTTAATATATTCCCAGACAGTCTCATTCCTCTCAAGCAATGTTTCACAAGGGTCACTTGAAAATCTAGGTTGAGACTACAAAGGGGGGAGAGATGTGACAATGTCAGGTATTGCCAGCTATGCCAGGAGAAGTAGGGCAGTGGATGTGTAACATATGCCAGCACAGCTAGCTGGAATTTTGAAAGAATTATATGGAATTTGTATATCAAACTTATTTGTATAGATGCTTGTGTTAAAATGTATTAACAGTGTATCCTGCTGGACAGAAAAGAAGTATACATGTATATCAGACTGCACCATAGTAACTGTGGAAATTAATATTGTAATAGAGGATACTGGAAGAGAAGAGGTTAAGCTCAGCTCCAGATAAATTTGAAAAATAGTATGAAATTAAATTACTTACTTTAGGCCATAAAGATTGTATCTTATAGTTCTGATTGCAGCCAGAGATGAGATGTCTATGCCAGATAATTGTTTATTTGCTCCAATAGGAAGAGTAGAAGTGGTTTTTTTTTATGACATCCAGAAGCTGCAAAAGATCTTAGCAAAGCTCTATATGTGTGCATTATTGACACATATGTGTGAGATCCTCAGTCATTTGCTAGGAAAGGGTGTAGTATGAGAACCAGAAGTCAGATAGATGTATGTGATGTCATTCTGTAATCCAGGATTGTTTTAATACTGGCTGAGACTGAAGTGTCAGAGCAGTCTGTTTTTGGAAACTGAAAAAGAAGGAAGACCACTCACCTTCTTCATCTTGCCTTGCTCTGGTAAGTGACCAGGGAACAGAAATTCTTTAGATCAGTCAGGAAAATATAATGAGATTAGTTAAGTACTGTTTTTCTGTATCTGTGTGAATCTGTTCATCTGTATTATTTTAATATTTCCTGCGATTGAAACTCTGGTGTTTATTGTAAATAGATATTTAGTATTTGCATGTTCTTTTATTATTTATTATTAAATATACTTAAACTTTTTATTGTGGCTGACATTTAGAGAATATATTAACCTTTGAATTATTTGGTGACTCTGTGGCCACTTCTGAAAGCCTTATTGCATTGGTCAAACACTATCATTTGTATTAATATTAACTTCACTCAGTATAATTGGGTACCCTTGTAAGACCCTTAGAGTAGCTGGCTTTGGAGTGGCTGGTGGCAGTGTGACTACCTTATTGTCTGGGCAGAATGGGGCATAGCTAGTAAATCTGTACCATCCTTTCCCAGGTGTGTGTGTGTGTGTGTGTGTGTGTGTGTGTGTGTGTGTGTGTGTGTGTGTGTGTGTGTGTGTATGTGTGTGTCAAAATCAAATCTCAAAGAGTGTGTGTTTCAGCTGCTTGGAGCAGGAACACAGAGCACTGGTTTCATAAAGACAGTGGTGGTGGACTTGGCTTGGACACTAGGTTGAGGACTCATCTCTACAGTTGTGCCAGTGGGGAGTATTACTGGGGACCCAGAGAGAGAAATCCTGACTCCAGACTGAGTGTGTTCCCTGTATGCTCTTAAGGAAAATTGTTCTTAATGCAGAGAACTGCATCTTGAAATACTGTGTGTATCTATTTTTTTTCCTAAGGAACATCATAACCAGTGTCAATGGCGAGGATTCAGGCTCCTTGATTACTGGCCCAAAGAGGGGATGTCACATTGATATTTTAAGTCTATATGGGTACATTCAAGCTAATAAAGCCAACTCTCCCTAGCCATAGACATGCATACTTCCACTGTTTTTGTTTTTCTTGACCTCATACATAAAGCATAAATGGATTGTTTGGTTGGTTAAAAGAGGATAATGCCTTTTGTTTTATTTTTCTGACAATTTACAGGAGACAAATAATGCTGTGCATTGCTGAAAAATGCATACTAGTGCTGACTTTGATTCCCTTAACCTTTATTGATATGCTGTGTAAATCTGAATAAGTGACCTAACTGGATAGTGATTCCAGGTGACTTTTGGATACAGGCAGCCATTTGTACCTAGTACATTTATGTGGTTAACAAGTAAGTAAAAAAACATAAAGTGAACATTTGGACTAATCTGATTACAGCTGTGAATGGTGCTTAGTTCAACAGCTCTTAGAAGAAAATAATATCAGAGCAGATATCCATCTGTGCATCGCTAGGGTAGCTACCAACTTATTTATGATGTTAAGAACTATTCCACTATTCATATCTGTAGTTATACATATAATATAGCCATCAGTCACTTATTAGTATTACTGACATTGGTATCTTTGGTTACCCATCACATATGCAGATGACTGCCTGAGCTTTTCTTTTATCTCAGAGCAGGACACTTTATAGTGAAACTCAAAACTTGATAAACAGCTTATTCTGCTGAAAGGTATACTGTAAAAGGGTATATGACTTATATCTGTTTGCTTGCTGTTAGATCCTGATATCAACTAATTAATGCTTCAGTTACCGCATTATCACAAAACTTCTGTGGTGGGGTGTCTAGGATATTTTGGAGTGTTTCTGCACTTCTGATGCACTTTCTTTCTTGTTTACATTACTGCTTTTTGTTTGCATTCTTCCCCCCTTATGTGGATGTTTTTCTATGCAAATAAATGGATTTATTTGTTTTATTCTTTAAATCCTGTGCTCCTTTATAATGCCTCTCTGCTTTTTGCAATAAAGCCTAATTAAAAAAATCAGTGTTTATATATGTTTTTCATAGAAATCAGTGAAAGTACAGATTGGAAACAAAGTGTTTCACATTTTGAGTAATACTAGCAATCATAATAAGTGGAAAAATACATTCAACACTATTAAGTATCTTCTAATGAAATTCCAAATTAGATCCATGCTAGAGTATGCCAGACTAAAAATAACATGACCTTCAGTTTCTCATTGTGTAGTGTTTCTTCTGAATTAATTAGAAGTGTTACTGTTGCCATTAAGCCAAGCCACTTAAAGGTGTAATGATTACTTCCCGACATTAACCAAGAATGCATGAGGGGCAAGGCAGAAGCAAGTGGGGACAGAAGCAAGTGGGACTTGCAAGCATACCTTGTATGACTGCACTGATTTAGGCAATTATGGAAAGATATCAAAATTTCTTGTCAAGAGCTTTGTGGACCACAGTTTTAAGGATGCAAACTCTTGCATTAAGAGGCATTTTCCAGGAAGGGATGACACTCAAAAAACATTAGTGCTTAGGACATGTCATTCTCACTCTAGCTCATAAGTAGATTGTAATGAACAGAAGAAATCATAGGAAACTCAATTGTGAGGCACACTAATGTCCCATTCATGAGGCTGAACAAAGAGAAGGTGACAGTCAGTTGTCTATCAGGTGCCAGGATCTGCCACATAACACATGCACTCAGGTCACTCCACAACAAGTACAAATATGACTCAGTCATTGTCCATGTGGGTGTGAATGACCTGAGACTTACCTCCCTGGACTACATGTAAAGAGATGTGATGGAACTCTCGGATTATGTGGCCCAGGCATGTATGACTCCATCCCTGGGCAGTATTCTACCATCACCCAAAATGATACCACAGTATAAGCAGAAAATGATTGACTTCAACAATTGGCTAAGTTTCTGGTGTCATTCTACGTGGATCCAGTATCTGTTTGCCTGAGACAACATGATCGACAGACCTCGATGCTTTGCCAGAGACAGCTTGCATCTGTCACCCCTGGGATTCCAGATACTGGCCAAGGCTCTTGTAACCCCTATAGTGCCTTTTTTAGGCAGTGTTCCAAAGACCAAAATTCCACCATAACAGCTACAAACAAATGCAATCTGAGGGTCATGCTGCTCAATGATAGAAGTCTAAATCTCAAGATCCACTCGCTCGAAGCTCTCCTCAAAATGGAGAATGTCAACATCTGTGCTGTAACAGAGACCTGGTTTAAAGAGGCAGAAAGCACCCCTGCTCTCCCAGGCTACAATTCATTCCATACCTGTCAGCCCCAGAATAAGGCCGGAAGCTCCAAAGTCGGTGGTGTCTCCATATTCTTAAAGGATACACACACCTCTAGACTGGTAGCCCAGCATAATGCATTCGAGATACTTCAGGTACAACTAACTCTGAGTAAGACAGCGATACCATTCATAGCCTGCTACAGAACCACAGACATGTCCCTAGACTCTCACTCCAACTTCCTAAGCACCCTGGACTCTATCTAGGTCCAACCCAATACTCTCATACTGGGTGACTTCAACTACTCCTCCATCAACTTGGAAAACTATTCAAGTACAAATGTACAAGCCCAACGCTTTCTGGAATTTATCAGTTCCAATGCCCTGGACCGGCTCATTCTGACCCCCACTAGAGGAAGCAATATCCTCGACCTGGTTATCATCAACATGGGAGACCGTTACTCCACACCTATAGTCAATTCCTCCTTGGTTAAATCTGAGCACAAACTGATCACCATGGAAATCTCCATCTCACCTACACCCCCCGCTAAGGTGACCACCCTGAAAAACTTCTCTAAAGCCGACTTTGGGCTCCTAAAACAGAGATGGCTAACTTCTCAGCACCCATGCCAATGGAAAATAGCTGCATGACTGCTGAATCATACACCAATGCACTGTATAAGAATGTACACAAATGCATGGACCTTGCCATACCAAAAAGAACTAAGACACTCTTCTCCAAAAAAAGGAAGCCAATCTGGTGGTCCCTGGCCATCAATAAACTCTACAACAGAAAGAAGAAACTGTTACAGAAAAAAATGAAATCACAAGACTGGAAAACCTCCCTTATCAGTCTCAACAAAAAGCTGAGATCCCTTATCAAATCCTCTAAAGCCAGCTATGAAGGCAGACTTGCGGCTGACACCAAAAACAACCATAAAGCCTTCTATAGCGATATCAAAAACCTCAAAGGCAATACCCAGATTTGCTCTGAGTTATTGCATAATTGCACCTCCTATACTGAGCCAACAGATATAGCCAACATACTGGCCGACAGATTCAGTGCCAACTTTACCCCTCTCTCCCCTCAAGGGAGAAGAAAGCCTAGTACCCACCATTTCTGTGGCACATGTAAAAACTGCATTGTCCAAAGCCAAGAATACAGCATCCATGGGACCTGATAATATCCCTGGCTGTGTCCTACATGAGCTACAAAATGAACTGGTGCCACATCTGTGTGCCCCTTTCAATCACAGCCTTACCTCAGGCTATGTCCCCAATGAATGGCGCACTGCTACAGTCATCCTGCTCTATCAAGGGGGAGCAACTACAGACCCTGGGAACTATCACCCCATTAGCCTGATGAGTCTGATATGCAAAGCTATGGAGCGCATCATCATGGACCTGCTTAACAAAGATATAAGCAATCTCCAAACTCTTGACCCCACACAGTTTGGCTTTGACAAGGGGAGATCCGGCCTGCTGAATCTGGTTTACTTCTTTGAGGCAGTCACCAAGGCTGTGGATGAGGGTAAGGCAGTGCATATAGCCTACCTCGACCTGGCCAAGGCCTTTGATACCATTCCCCACTCAGGTATCATTGATAAACTCACCAAACTAGGCATCAATCCTTACATCACTAGGTGGGTTGCAAATTGGCTCACAGACAGGACCCACAGAGTGAAATTTGCGGATTCCAAATCAGACTGTTGACCAGTCACGAGTGGAGTCCCACAGGGCTCAGTCCTGAGCCCTCTCCTGTTTGGCATCTACTTCTCAGAAGTCCAGGCCAACAAAGAAGGATTCTGGCTGACCCAGTTCGCTGATGACTGCAAGCTACGAGTTATTATCAACTCCTCAAGTGATGCAGACATCATACAAAAGTGCCTTTCTGAGACTAATGACTGGTGTCGGAACCATGGCCTGAAGATTAACACCAAAAAATATGTTATCATCCCCTTTGGAAAAAACACAGTTCCCACAAATTACCATGTTGATGGGAGCCCACTGAACACTGAAGGGGCCATAAGAGATCTGGGCACCCAGGTCGACAGCCACCTCACCTTCGACTACCACATTGCCACTGTGGTCAGAAAGTCCTTCTATGTGGCACATCCTATAACCAAAGGTTTCACATCCAGGAAGAAAGAGGTCATCATCCCTCTCTACTCATCCCTTATTAGACCAATCATCGAATATAACACCCTATTTGGCATGTACCTGACCAGACACCTACAATAGCTGGAGAGGCCACAAAAGTACCTCACAAAAATTATCCTAGGCCTTAAACACATGTCCTACGTGGACAGACTCAAGAAACTTCAGCTGTTCTCAGTCTCTTCTCACCTACTTAGAGATGATCTCTGCTTGATTTACAAAGCCATGCCTGACCCAGCCCTACTTGAAATGCTACACCTAAAGAAATCCCAATCTCACTGTGCCACATGGTCCAGAGATCACAACCTCATTACCACAATTAACAGAACATGCTGGAGGGACAGGTTCATCTCCCAAAGACTGCCCATACTCTGGAATAAGCTTCCCATTCATGTCAAGCAGAGCACCTTGCTGGCCCTCTTCAAGAGAAAACTTGACGAGTGTATGGGTAACAGAAAGTTCACTCCAGGGATCATTCCAGTTGCCCTACTGGATAGGGGCACTGTGAACTAACATCAGACAGTACAGTGCCTGGGCAATTTATATGGGCTAAGCTTGTAAAGGCTCCAGGGCCATTAGCCTAGTACATACCTATGAACCTATGAATCAATGAAATGTATTACTTCACAAGTGCAAGAGCATTTGGATGACCTGAGGCTGACTTATCAGGAAGAAAAGTTGATAAAAGTTGACATAGATTTAAAGCTAAATTGTGATGCTCTTCCACTTGGATTACTATTAATGGTTTCCCTACAACTGGGACATTGTTTGTGCAAGAATGCATATGTATTTCAGTGCAAAATATGAATGGTATTATACGGTTCAGCTGAATCACCACTTGTTGACTTCCAGTTAAGCAAGTTGTAATTGGAAGGCTGCCATCTTGGTTTAATCAACATTAAAGCTAAAGAATAGAGCGAGAAGGTGAATTTTATGTTTTTTCTCCATTTCTCCCTTTTTTCCATGTTAGTGCAACCTCATTTTTAGTATCTGTATATGTGTGTGTGTGTCTGTGAGTCTGTGCATGTGTGTGTGTGCGTGTGTGTGTGTGTGTGTGTGTGTGTGTGTGTGTGTGTGTGTGTGTGTGTGTGTGTGTGTGTGTGTGTGTAGATATATATATATATATATATATATATATATATATATATATATATATATATATATGTATCTACTTCAAAATTTTGAACTTTCAGAATGTCGAATATCTTATGGTCGAGAACACTGACGCTTTGAAAGTACAAGCCATTTAAATGGAGATCACCATACAGCATGGAACGGTATATTTACAGTTTTCCTTGCTGTAGTGCAATCCTGGAGTTGGTATACTTAATAAGAAGGGGGTGGGGGTGCAGGGGGGCTTGACCCCTTTCAAAAATGTAAAAGAAAATGTTTTTGTTTTTATTTTTTTTATTTAACTTTCAAACTTTCAAAACATTAATCTGAAAGTTTGAAATATAGAAGTAGACCCATATATATATATATATATATATATATGTATATATATATATATATGGGTCTACTGCTCTACAAAAGAAAGAACACTACTTGGAAATAGAGCAGGAGACCCACACTTCAGCGAAAGTTCACTTCAACGAAAGTGCACTTTCGCTGAAGTCTAGTTCCCCGGGTGACCTAAAAAAAGAAAAAACACTAAAACATGTTTTTACAGGTGGGCAAGTCCCCCCCTGCACCCCCCATGTGGGGGGGCTGTGCCCCCACACCCCCCCTACTTAAATATACCAACTCTGAAATCACACTACAGCTGGGAAAAGGGAATATTCCCATTTCGTGCTGTAGTGTGACTGCCAAAGTCAATGTTCGAAGTTACACTACTTTGAACAAGTGGACTCAGTGAAGTGGGTTCCAAGAAGTGAAATTTCGAACATCTGCACGGATCCCATATATATATATATATATATATATATATATATATATATATATATATATATATAAAATCCATCAACACAAACGGTGCGAGAAACCAAGGTACTGCGGAAAAAAATAAACTGCTATAACAACAACTATCATTCGTTGTTGTGGGTTTGGCATTTTTACTTTTGTTTCATTGAAAAGATACTTTTGAACATTACAGTGTTGCACAAGTCAGCCATGACATTTTGATGGTAAACTTATATATATATATATATATATATATATATATATATATATATATATATATATACACTACAACAACAAATCCGGCACTCAAAAAAATAAAATTATATCAGTGGACTATGCCGCAAACAAACTAAAAAACTGCTCCTTAAGTATGTGTTTGCCTTCTATCTATTTAGTTTGTTTGCGGCATAGTCCATTGATATAAATTTATTTTTTTATGTGCCAAAGTTGTTGTAGCGCTATATATATATGTATATATATATATATATATATATATATATATATATATATATGGTTTACCTTCAAAATGTCATGGCTGACTTGTGTGACAATGTAATGTTCAAAAGTATCTTTTGAAAGATACGTATTAGCGAAAGTAAAAATTCCAAACCCACAACAGCGAATGGTAGTGTGCATTTGCTCTTGTGAATTTGGCATTTTGAGAGGAGATTGCACTACAGTAGGGATCAAGAAATGTACCCTTTCCCTCACTGTAGTGCATTCTCAAAGTTAGTATATATAATTAGCAAGGGGGGTTGCAGTCTACTTGCCCCCCTGCATAACAGTCGTCAGAGACATCCAGAAGTGACGGCTGTTTTTCACAAAGTCAACATTCCCTGAGTGTCCACCTTCTTTATGTACCAGGCTCACTCTTCAGAGCATTCGACATTGCCATTTCTGACATTTCAAGTTGGGTAAATAAACAATCACAGAAGTGTGTTGCAACATTTTTAAAGGTAAACCTATATATACATATATATATATATATATATATATATATATATATATATATATATGGGTCCCCTTCACATGGTCATCATTTCACAATGTCGACCATGGGGAACCGGCATCTCCATACAGTGCGGAATGGAAAGGTTTCCATTTCTGCACTGTAGTGTGATCTCGGAGTTGGTATATTAAAGTTACGGGGGATGTGGGGGGGTGGAGCCCCCCACAGGGGGTGCATGGAGGGGAAGCCCCCCTGCTAGCATCTTTAATGTTAATTTTATTCTTTTTTTTTTTTGGTCTATTTGTAAGTTCGGCATTTCAAATGTTGAGCATATGGTCTCGGTCATATGGGTTTCGACATTGTGAAATGTCGATCATATCAAGTAGACCCATATATATATATATATATATATATATATATATATATATATATATATATCACACAGACACACATACAGTTCAGTGGTATTTGGACTTGCTCACTCCTCCCACAAAAATTGTTTTTTGCTTGTTTTATGACCTTTGGAGCATTAATGTTTCAAGCTGTAACCTCTCAAGGGTTTAGGCACTTTAGATTCATTGAATCACATGCTGATTAAATGAAATGAGATATGATGATTCAAAGCAAATCCATTTCAGCTATGGATGGCTTAGATGACACTGCATCAGAGCATCATAATCACTGTTGTTATAATAGTGATTAAATTGAACTGTTGAACAGAGAGAGAGAGAGACAAAGAAAGTCTACATTTTTACCCTTTTATTTTCCTTCCTAATTTGACTTCCCTAAAAATCAACTACCAATCATTAGCGGACCGGAGTTCCGCTGTGGCGACCCCTAACTGGGAAAAGCCGAAAGACACAACAACCTTCCAGTTGTAGAATATGTTGCTGTGTTTCACATAAAATATATTAGCGTGGGACAGTGGTTAAAAATGTTATTTGAAAGAACTTGGTTCTGTAATTCAGTTTTCATCTGTAATGCCTTCTATCCAGTCTACATGTCCTCCCTGTGTCCATGTTGGTTTTTGCTGAGGTAGTCTGATTTTCTCCTTCATTCCAAAGTTGTGTCATAGGCGAAATGTGTGTGTGTGTGTGTGTGTGTGTGTGTGTGTGTGTGTGTGTGTGTGTGTGTGTGTGTGTGTGTGTGTGTGTGTGTGTGAGTGTGTGCTTGTACGCACTATGGGGGAATGCATGTAATCATATCCTGCAAGGGAGTGGAGCCTCAGGGCTCTCCTATACATACTTGAAATGAAATTGCTACAGTGTCAGTAGCATAAAAAAAGACCAGTTGCATAACATCAAATGCTGTTACATGTATGAAATCATTGCTGGTGCAACAGTGTTAGTGATTCCCTTGTTTTGTGAGAGTTCTCCCTTCCTGGATTTGGTATACATATATATATATATATATATATATATATATATATATATATATATATATATATATATGGGCAGCGCAGTGGTGCACGGTTAATGCTGTCGCCTCACAGCAAGAGGTTCTCCGGTTCGATTCGTGGCTGGGGTGCCTTCTGTGTGGAGTTTGCATGTTCTCCCTGCGTTCGCATGGGTTTCCTCCGGGTACTCCAGTTTCCTCCCACATTCTAAAGACATGCTTCTGGAGCATTTCTCCCCGGGCCTCTGCTGAAAACAGGATCTGTGGAACCTAGTCGGACTTTCAAGGTCAACAAATGTTAAATAAATAAATATATATATATATATATATATATATATATATATATATATATATATAGGTTTACAATCAAAATGTCGAGTGGAGATGCTCACAGATGGACAATTGAAATGTGAATGTTCGACTGTCTGTGTTGTGTTGTGGAACACTACTTGTTTGAAATTCCTAACAGCGAATGATGAAGTTGGTGTACTGCACAGAGATCGTGGTATAGTGCTGTTTTGGATATTCATCCCTTTTCCTCACTGTAGTGCGATCTCGGAGTTGCAATATATAGTTAGCGGGGGGGGCGCTGCGGGTGCAGGGGGGGCTTGCCCCCCTGCAAAACCGTGATGGACAGTATAGGAGTTTCATGTATGTGTGCTCCTATATGGACGTCAAGTGCTCTGTTCGACAACAATGTCGAATTTGCTGAATTTGTTTCAATTTAGCCCTTTTCTTCAATGTTGTGACCGAAAATATTTTTCCAGTCAACATTTTGATAGTAAACCATATATGTAGATATATATTTTTTTTTATTTAACATTTGTTGACCAGGAAAGTCCAATTAGGACAGAGCCTATTTTCAGCAGCAACCCAGGGAGAAACACTCCAGACACATGTCTTTGGAATGTGGAAGGAAACCAGAGTATCCAGAGGAAACCCACATGAATGCAGGAAGGGTATGGAGACTCCACACAGACGGCACTCCAGCCGAGAAGTGAACCAGAGAACCTCAAGGACATACAGATTCCACACAGAAGGCACCCCAGCTGAGAATTGAACCAGTGAGCATCTTACTGTGAGGCGACACCATTAACTGCAGCACCACTCCGCTGCCCAAGAAGCTCAGGGGATGTGGGGGCTTGCCATTTTTTTCATATTTTTGGCACATTGATTTTTGGGATATCAGATTTTCATATTAGAACTGAAGCCCCAGCCAAGACTGCTTTCTTCTTTCTTTTACGCACTGAGTGCAGGATGGTGTTTAGCTTCCCTCCAACTCTAAATGGGTTAAATGTGTAATCAGAAAATAAATGAATGAAAAGAAGAATTGGAGTGATCAATGTTACCCAGTTAAAAAAAAATCTTCTCAAAGTAGAAATTTTGATTTTATAGTGAAAACTGGAATAATAAACATGTATTACATAGATAAAAACATTTATAAGCAATATGAGAAATAGTAGCAAACATATTGTAACAGAGGCAAAAAATGTGTAATCAATGTTTTCCTTCTAATGTAATATACCACTAGAACTAGTCTAAAATTGTCTTTGTTGATTATTTTGAGTATGATTAGAATGTTTACATTTCATTTCATAAAAAATTAACACAAAAAAGCACATTTTTCTGTATATTCAAGAAACCATTTTGTTCACAGGAGAGACAGCTACCCAGAAGAAATCTGTCCACAAACCTAAAAAACAAGTCTGTCCCCTATTCAAGCCCTGGGTAGCTGCATTTCAGGCTGTAGTTTACGTGACAGTTCTTTCAGAGAACTAGACAGCTGTGAAGATTTCTGTCCCATTTAACTAGCCCCTTGATTCCTTCAAGCCCTCCTACCTACTACAAGGACAGAAAAATCCATTCTGTGCATTCATAGTAACCCAAAGGAATTCAGTTTGATCTTCCCTGACAATTTCCACAGACCTCCTAGTTCTTAACTTGCTTCTTTTCAAAGAAAACTCAGGATAGTTTTCCTTACCACAGAAAGAAGACAAAATTGTTTCAGTTATTTTGCCAATGTAAGTTGACATTTTAGTTGCTCAGATAAGTTTGAAGAATGCACTAGCTAGACATTGTGTTAATAGCTTCTGTTAATTTGCCCTACAAGACGAAAAATATTAATATAAATCAAGTATCTACCAGCTTCTCTACATTTTATTTTCTTTCCTTACTAATCAAAATGTGCAGTCCTCAGTATCAGGTCTGCCATTTAAGAGTTTGTGGTTCTTTTTATGAAGAAAATATCAATTTATCTACAAAATATATTATGCAAGATTCTATAATCTCTATTACATTCTGTGTACTCTCACTTCATTAAATCCATTGTACTAATGTCAGCATTCTACTTACAGTTAAATACTTTATAAAAAAATCACTTGTACATTATTTTTATTTTTAGTGGATACTACTATAAAATTAACGTAATTACATTTTTAAATAAGTACAATCTATAGCCCTAGAAAGGATAACAGACTGTTGACTTACAGATACTGCCCTGAAAGAGAAATTAAGACAGAGGCCACTGTAAAGGAATTGAAAGTACATGAGCTCCCCCTAAAGGCATTGAGATAAAATCATTTCTGATTAATCCAGACTCCAAAAGTAAACCAAAACAGTACATCAATAGTGCAATACGTTTGTGCAATGCAGTGATACATAATTAGTTTATTACATATTCACTTAAGCATGAACTCCCCAAAAAAAAACTCGTTTCATGACATTGTATTACAGTAAATGCAGTAAACAGGCAATGTAACAAGATATTTGATGTTCATTTTCTGCAGTATATTTCTTTATCAAGCTCCAAAAATATGAAGTCTAGGTAAAACTTACCTGAAGATTTAAGTTTCACATAATTTGCAAAGATTACTGCATTTATTGTAATACAATATCATGAAATTTTATTGCATGCGTTTTTTTTCTAAATAACTAACACAAGTGACATTTGTATATATATATATATATATATATATATATATATATATATATATATATATATATATATAAAGGAAGCTAAAGAAAATTTCATTTTATTGATAAATTATCTCATTGCAAACAGTGCAGCATAAGTAAGGACCAAGAAAAAAGTGACAAGAGTTTATTCACTAAATTGTTCAAAAGGAACCTCTCTTCTTTCTAGAATCTCTCTTCGGCCAGCAGGTATACAAGTTAATAAACTATGTTTATGTGGTGGAAAGCAGAATCTGGAATGAGAAAGAGAGAGAGATCCCACACACACAAACATGCACACACACACACACACACACACACATATATATATATATATATATATATATATATATATATATATATATATATACACATAGGTTTCCCTTTACATCATCGATCCCATTTTGGGCGAAACGACTTCCGCGAATACCGAAGTGCGAACGTCTCCAATGTCGAATTCCGAATAAGTGAACAACAAAACCTCACCCCTTTTTGACCCATGGTAGCAATGGTGTGGAGGTGTGGTGCGGCCGGAAATGTCGAATGTCGAACTATTTTCGACATTTAAAATTTTTCGTGGTTTTGGTTTGCTTAAATGAGTCGATTAAGTGGCCGGTCGATGGAGTGTAATCGACGATATAAAGGTAAACCATATGCATATTTATATGTGTGTGTGTGTGTGTGTGTGTGTGTGTGTGTGTGTGTGTGTGTGTGTGTGTGTGTGTGTGTTATATTCAAGTGATTTGTCGCTTTATCTAATCACAAGTGATCTAAAAAGTGATATAATCACAGTTGATCTACTGATATTCTCCAGTATGTTTTACCAGTTATAACAGTGACGATAAGGATGGTTTATGATTTATGATCAATGGTATTAGTTTTCAGATTGATTTATAAGTAATATCGCAGCTTGCTGAGTCATACTGTGTCAGATTATGTGAGCTGGTGAAGCACTTCCAGGGTTTTTTAAGTTTCTTCCAATGAAGTGCAATTGTGGAATTGTTATTTATAATTTAGGGTGGTTTGTGAGCAAAGCCCCCACACAGTGGGTGCAGGGGGCTTGCCTCCCTGCAAAAACATTTTTTTTCTTAATTTGTTTTGAGTTATGCTGTGTTAGTTGAAGAGTGTTTACATCAGTTGTATTCAGATATGTTGAGTTTAGATCAATTGACACAGTCACTCACACATGCACACACACACACACACACACACACACACACACACACACACACACACACACACACACACACAACAGGAATCTAACTTTCTGAAGAATCTCCATTATTTATATTAACAGTAAAACATAAAGTTCTGCTTAGACTGTTTCTATGTCTTTTCTCCTTAACCTTACCAGTCCAGCCATCAAGCCTTCTCCAGTAACATGTCAGTCTTTTCATTGCCTCTGCTCTGGATGACCTAAACACCCTGCAGGGAATTACCTTTTGTAGCCTTTACTTTTCTTTGGTGACATTGCAGGAGGAGTGGAGTGATAAGGCTACTGCTGGTCTCCAGCTAACTCATCGCCTTTGGTCTGTAGTCCCTGTGCCTTCTGAGGAAGAACCTGCAGTACTAGATCATATTAGATCAAGTCAAATACTCACATCTTTGGTACAGCATCACAAACCAAAGGGCTTCTTTCTAATTTATTTGCATGCCCAAGCCAGCATCCAAATGTCTGGCCTGTGACTCCTGAAAAAGTAATGAGGTCAGCCCCATCTTTCCATATGGGTAAGTTAGCATTAGTTCCTCAATCACATCCCTCTCCAGGTGGCTCCTCTGGGACACAGTCTTCTAGGTCTGTTATCATCATGGTTGCAGTCGGAACTCCACCCTCTGCAACATGATCCAGCTGTGGTCTGCTTTCCCTGAACTGCAAAGGGTATGTGCGCTGTGGTGGGCAAAGCAACTTGCTTTTGTCTGCCTTCAAGTGTCTGAAATTAGTCACCAACAAATATAGTTCTGTACAAAAAATGTAGGTTTGCAAATGTAGTAAACTGTGATTGCATAAGCTAGATCATATATGTTATACTTGGTTAAGTGTCCACTCACAAGCACAGTTGCACATCCCATGAAGCATCTTTTCTTGTTCTTTCACATTTCATTGTTTACCACTACTAGAAAGAATTTATGATGCACCACTAAAACATTTAAAGTCATGGAATCTATCACAATCGAAGCTTGTTTCAATAAAAAAAAAATGTGAAACAAATATGTTTTCCAGTAATGGTACACTATACATAGGCAACTCTTCAACTATATCACATAGAATCAAATTATGACCATAGCAGATCAAGACATGAGGCAACTTATATAAGGCACTAACAACTGAGTTAGAACATCATAGGGTGTTGATTATGTGATCACCATTACAGTGTGAGTAAATATCTGTTGCATTTTACAGGACCTTAAAGCTAGTTCAGTACTATGTAAAATAGGAGACTGTTCAATAAAGCCACTTTACTTGATCTAACACTCTTCTGGAAACTACTGAATTGCACTTATTTACCATATCCACTGTGTAGTAATATAGCGTGTTGTTTGGGGAAGCCCACA
The DNA here is from genome assembly GCF_019279795.1 of Protopterus annectens. Lineage (NCBI taxonomy): Eukaryota > Metazoa > Chordata > Ceratodontiformes > Protopteridae > Protopterus > Protopterus annectens. The sequence continues at coordinate 312,237,309 of NC_056745.1, read as the reverse complement.
CTGCTGACATATATGTTCTCCAAGATACGTTCTTAAGTTCATCACAAGGCAGAGCCATTGTTTTTGTGGAATGAGGTAAGAAATTATTTGAAGGCTCATCACACTGTGCTTCATATGCTCTGCCTGTTCTACTTTTGACTGAAGAAGCTAATGGTGACTGACTTGGTTGCTAATCTTTTGTTGGCCAGTGGTCCATAATAAATGGGGGCCCTGTCATCCTCCAAAACCCCTTCTGCACGTGCCCCATAGTAAACATCTTGTGGCATTGCTTATTTAAAAGCTGACAGTTCTTTCTTTATATTATCTTGTTTAGTGAAAATTTGTGTTTTGCAAAACAGTTCTGTCAGCACACTGTGTTTCCTAGATAAGCATAGAGCTAGAACTACTTTTCTATCAACTGGACTCTACAATCCAACCAAGGAAGAAGCTTGACTTGGTGTGTTTCCTCATGATTTCCTGTACCACAATGATATCCTGTGATGGATTTGTGGTGCTATTTTTCATATGGTAGATCCATGATCTTAACAAATCACAGTGCATCCAAATGAGATCAGAGAACTTCTCCATCTCCACAACTCACTGCACCTTTGTTTATTCCTGCTTACACTAACGAGGCTAAAAAGGAAAAAACATTCTGCAGGATTCACGAAGCCTCCATGTAAGAGTTAGCAAGTCTTACATGGAGGCTGCAGTTAAACGGGGTGATGTCAGCATGCCATGCATATTCATGAGGGCATGCTAAATTACACCCTAGGCTAACACGGTCCATGTAGCAATGTTGGGGGCCGTGTCCGCATGGCGAGACCTGCAAAGGGACACGCCCCCAGAAGAATCACAGTCCCAAAAGGAAACTCCCACGAGTGAGTCCGCGAAAATGTCAAGAAACACAACAGCACACATGCCCCTACAGACTATTAACCCAACTGAAATGTAAAACGTAAAAATGAACAGTTTATTTTTTTTTTTATTTCAAAAATGTTTGCCCGTAATTGTGCTCGTTTGCGCAGGTGTGCCCTTTGCTGAGCCACAGTTAGCAGTCATTGAAAAAGCATATAAGCTCTAAATATTCAAAACAAGCCAAGTAGCAATAGCGTAGCGGTAGAGACATTGGCCAAAGAGGAGGCCGTCACGGTTCGAGCCCCAACAACATCATTTTTTATTTTTAGTGAAATAAGCACGAAGCAATCCCCTGACATATATGTATATATATATATATATATATATATACAATTATAATTTAAGTAAAATGCAATGAAATGGGCCATGTTTTATGAAGAACTCTGACACAATAAAAAAATTAAATATTTTATAAGTGCCCATAGCTGAGCAGTGCTTTAACAAGCTGAGTATGTATGTCCGCAGGTGACCAGTGGTTTAACAGGTGTAATAGGAGTGCCCGGAGTTGAGCAGTGCTTTAACACGCTGAAAGTGTGTGCCCGTAGTTGCGCAACATTTCTCACAGCGTAATATGTGTGCTCACAGCCAAATAACGCGTTAACCAGCGTAACCCGTTTGCGCGGAGCTGCGCAGCGCACCAACCAGCTTACCGGCGGGCAATGTTGAGCAACCTGTAGCAAAGCCGCCTTTAAACAGACACACCTCCTAGCCTGTCTAGACAGTAGTAAAATAAAAAAAAAAGCAATGCCCAGGCTCGAACCCAGGATACTGTGCATCATAGTCAAAGTACTGAACCACTAAGCCATGACAGCTACACTGAAAAATGCAGTATTAGCATATATATAGGAATGAATGGAAATAGAAGCATGACAAAGCAGGTTTTGTGAAGCTGATACAATTCCAAAATGGCCAATCACAGATAAGTGCGGGAAAAACTGCATATATAAGCCCCATAGGCGGGAATACACAGCATAACTGATTGTGGAACCTATTTGCAGTCAGGATGGCAGGTGTAGGAGAGGGTAGTCGCTTTTGAGCACAGAGGTGGGGTGTTGAGGAGTCCAAATACATGGTTTGGCTCCTAGTCCATGATCATGAGGCTCAACTCATGCAGGCCAGGTTCTGTGGGGTGCATATAAGGCAGAGGCGTGGAACCTGTTGGCACATGATCTCACCAGTGCCACAGGCATACCAAGGACTGGTGAACAGGTCCATCACCACCATGTGGACATGAAGAGATGGAAGCAGGACCGACTGAACCATTGGATCCAGGAGGCCCGGCAAATGCCCAACGCCCCACTACTGAGTAAGTATCCATGTAATTATGTATGTAAGGAATTATCCTAGCTGATATTATGGAGATGTATGTTCCAATATTACTTCATTTATATTACAGCTGCAGGTGTGCGTTCCGTGAATCAGCAAGCCTATGGTGATAGGCTGGAGAGGTTGCGCCACCAGGCAGGTTAGTAATTATATTTCTGTAATTGTTATACAATATAAGTGAGACAGCTTGTAAAAGAGGTCAGTGTAGTCACATATTAATAAAGTTCAAATAACACTAGAAGAAAGATTCTGCTAGTACTGTATGATTAGATAAGTGATGCAGCCTGTAATCCAGAAATAAAAAGTAAACAAGTCTGAAATAGTGATTACCCACCTGAAGTGTAATATCAGATAACCTGCAGCAGCCTGAAAATCAGTGGTAAACAAGCTAAAGATAATAGACATGTGTCAAATACATCCCCTTAGAAAATCTGCCATATGAAACAAGTGAATCTGTTGGAAAGGATTGTTGGAATCAGGTATGACATGTTAATAACGCCTAGAATAAAGTACCAACTTGAATTATAAAAATAAAACAAGTGAGTGTGAGAAAGAGGTATGAATCGACCAAGAAAGCTGTTATAACTTCTGAATAAAGTATACTGCAGTCAGTACATAATGAAATGAATGAGACAGCCACAACCAAAAAGTGAAATGTTTGAAATAAAGTACTGAAGCTGGAATGTGTCTGTCCCACAATTTGTATATGTTGCTGTACCCTTGCAATATGGAGATAGTATGGTTGTATGAAATAATGAACATCCACAGTTGTCTAGAGCCATATAAATGAAATGTAGCAGGATGCTGTACCTGAACATAGCCAGATATGAAATGTGTATGAATAAAAATGCAATGTATATTAATGTATCAGTAACAGTCCAATCACCAACATTCCTAAGGTTACATATAGGAAACTGTACTAAGACCTGTAGGGTATATATATCTGCAGCTACTAGAGATGTACAGCATATATATATGTAGTTGAAGTTGTTAATGAAATATTTCTTCACCCTACCCTATATTCACAAATAATGCCATCCCACAACAAACTGGGTATGTGTATTCACAATCAATTCCTATGGACATTTGTCCTGTTGGTTCAAACATATTTGCATGTACGTTGCTGCATGTGCGCTGTTCACATATCCAAACCTGATGGCCTATTGCCATCAACCAACCCTGCATGCTGTTGGATTGTGTGCTGTTGTTCAAAATATGCATGTGTTTTGCTTGCTGTTCAGTGTTTGGAATTCATGGGTGTTTGGTTAATGGGAATACTGATGCATGCTGTTACAACTAATTTGGAATGGTATTGTTTGTTACTAACCCAAAATGTTATAAAATATTTCTAAACATAGGACAACAGGGAAGGCGGGTTCCAGTGCACCCACCTCTCCCACCTCAGCTGGCGAGTGCACCTGGCACTAGGGCACAGGCCGGAACCTCCTCCGGTGGCCCTGTGCCACCTTCGGGTGGAAGCGCTGCAGGGGATGGGGATCATCCCCCCTCTGCAAGCGTGGCCGGAGGAGACCGTCCACTCACCCTCCAAAGTGTCCGGTCTGTGGTGCATAGCGAGATCAGGCATTTTGTGCTTGAACCCCTATGCCAGCTTGAGGCTCGGGTGGCACAACTCACGGGTGTCCCTGCTGCCCATCCTATACAGCCCCCAGCACAGCCCTGTCCTGGGCTGTGAAGGCACAGTGGCAACTGCCCATGGGTGGGGATCTCAGTTCCACTGTTGCCATCTGTGGGCTCATGGGCTCGCGATATCCCAACATCCGTCCCCGTCAATTGTGTTTCCCCCCCACATGTGTCATACTCCACCCCTGTATGCATCTTGTTTGTCTTGTCTGTTAACCTCCCCTACCTACCTCCCCAAATATACCTACTTCCTGTACCTCACATTCCACTCTCACCTGAAAAATAAAAAAGGGCACTCTGTTCCCATAAAAAAATTACGCCCCATACATAGCTGCCCATTTTGCAGACATGTCTGCTGGACATGTGAAGTGGTAATTACAATTGGCTGTACAACATATTTTGTTGTCCTCACCCCTCTCTCAGGGGTGGAAGGTTTCAAATTTCACACCAAATTACAGACATATGCACAGCTGTTGCTGATAAAGAAATGGACAGCTATGGGCCTTTCCTACATCCTTCCTGCAAATCCCGAGCTTGTTTTCCTACTGTCCTACCCTCTTTGTGCCCCCTTTTTCACCACTGTCCTATCTCTCCATTTTCTTTTCTTTCAAAGAAATTAGCGTGGGTGTGCGCGAGAGTAAGCACTTTTAAGCAGTTGTAAGTGGGAGTGCGCTTGTGTGCGCTTAGCTAAGCGTGTGTGCGCGAAGCTAAGCGACAGTGCGCATGTGTGAGCTCCGCACAAACCAGCGCTAACCCGCTTACAACTGCTTAAAAGTGCCTTAGTCACTCTGAATGACAAGGCCTATAGTCTGCTCAGCAGCAAAATAAAATTCCTCTGTCAGTCTCGAACCCAGGACCTTGGAAACACTAGTCTGCATGACTTACCACTAAGCCATGACTGATATACAAGAACTTTGTGCTGAAAGCAATATATCATGAAATAGTAGGACTGAATGTAAAGGGAATATGGGAAGGCTATTACACAAAGCTTTTCTTGTATCTTTACTGGCAATTCTTGTGGATTTGTATAACATTAGTGTGAGAAGAGAAACAGCCATGCTAGTCGGTAGCTAGTAGGTAATAATGTGACAGTAGCATCTTGCAAACCACACACACTATCAGAGCAGGATAAACACTGCCATATTTGAACAGGTAAGAGGCCAGACCTCGCAACTGGGACTGATTTACAGGGATGTCCCTGATTTGGAAACAAATGTTAACTGTGCCCCACTGACTCCCTGTGAAATGTACTAACAGTAGGCAGAAAGGTGTTTTGTCCCACGTAATGGTAACTGTCAACTACTGAAAGTATGCACTACGTGCATGTCAGAAATGGTGTATTAATACACATGCTCAAAATACCCCACAGTCACAACTGCAGAATATCTGAAATATATCACGGATGTATCCCACTGATATGGACCATTCCCTGAGGCTGATAAAAGATACACCTGAGAGTGAGTATCTGAGGCCTGCAAGTGTCACAAACTCACAGGCATATCATTCTGTCTGCTGTCACACACTTTGTGAATAGCTGTAGAATAGCTTCCACAAGCACACTCACATGTAGTAGGTGTACAACCCACAAATATCAAAGGAGGTATCCAACTAATAACAGAAGGACAGTATAACAGTTTACAAGCACTGCATGTGCCTGCTATCCATAACTGTTAGTACAAAGTACAAGGTGCCACTACTGCACAGCAGCAAAATAAAATACCCTTGTAGGTGTCAAGCCCCTCACCTTGGCCAGACCAGACTACATGCAGTACCACCAAACCACAACAAACATATAAAGAATTGCTGCTGAAAGAAATATAGCAAGCATTACAAGGAGTGAATGTGAATGGAAAATAGGAAAGCCATAGCAACACATTCCAGTAAAGACACCTAGTAGGCCTCCAAGGAGTGAATGTAAAGGCAAAATAGTGAAGCCATAGCAACAAATTGCAAGAGTCACTGCTGCAAACCAGTTACTCCACAAGTCCCACAGGAAAGCACATACTCCCATTTAAACAGTATTAGTATTATTAGGTGTCAGTTAACATACACACTGAGAAGAATAAACTGGATGAAGCAATAGTCAGGTGTCAGTACAACATGCATGTCAGTGCCTACAACACAGCCTGAGATATGAGAGACATACCAACCTTTATGCTCACACAACAGTGTCCACAGCATACCAGCATGGTCCTCACCTTGAAAATCTGAAAGGGCTACGCCTACCTCACCTAACATTTTATAGCACTGTCCTGAAATCACAGTGAGAACTGCAATTACCACACAGCAGGCTGCATGCAATTAGCAAATGCTGGCTAACAATTGGTGCAGAGGCCATCACATGCACATCTGCATATACCTACAAAAGCAGCCTGTACTCCCAGTCCACACATGCAATACGTTCATTGTAACAGCCGGAGGGAGAGACAGAGAGAGAGAGAGAGAGAGAGAGAGAAAGAAAATAAATAAAAACAAAGAAATAAAAAAAAAAAATGAATAAAAGACACAGACAGCCGAAACTACAACAATACAGAACAGCAGGCTACCAAGCAGCAAGCCATCAAAAATAGCAGTGTCCAGCAAAGGTAATGTAAACTAATAATGTAATAGTCTACATACTGTGAACCCTCCATATGTGTTAGCAGTCTGTATATATATATATATATATATATATATATATATATATATATATATATATATATGAAGATGTGCATAGGGCAGGGGACATACTGCAACTGTTAGTGAAGGCTGGACATACATATGTATGTGAAGGATGCTATGTGCACATATCAATGTAGGTTGTAGTGCAATGTACAATGTAGGTTGTACAGTAATGAATGTTTAGCAGTATGTTAGTGTGTGTATTCGTATGTGTAAATAAAAAGGTATATATATATATATATATATATATATATATATATTATGTATATGTATGTATATTTATATATGTATCTATATATAATATGCATATATGTATACATAGATAGAGAGGGATGTAGAAATAGATAGACCCAGAATGATACCACAGTACAAGGACAAAATGATTGACCTCAACAATTGGCTAAGCTTCTGATGTCATTCTAAGGGGATCCAGCATCTGTCTGCCTGGGATGACATGATCGACAGTCCATGATGCTTTGCCAGAGATGGCCTGCACCTGTCGCCCTCAGGATTCCGGATACTAGCTAAGACTCATGCCACCCCTATAGTGCCTTTGTCAGGCAAGGATCAAATGACAAATTCACCACTGTAAACGGTGACATCTGTGACATCTGTGCAGTGACAGAGACCTGGTTCAAAGCTCCAGAGAGCACCCCTGCATTACCAGGCTTCAATTCATACCACACCTTTTGGCCACCTAACCCAGAAAGAAGCACTAAAGGCAAAGGCGTGTCCATATTCATTAAGGACATCCACACCTCCAGGCTAGTTGCACAGCATAATGCAGCTAAGGTATCCAATTGCAACTAACTCTGGGCAAGACCGCAATCCAAATCGTAGCTTGCGACAGACCCCCCACCATTCCCCAGGATTCACACCCCTCATTTCATGATACACTGGAAAGTATTGGGTACAACCCAACACCCTAATAATGGCCAATTTCACCTACCCCACCATTAACTGGAAAAACTACTCCTGTACCAACTCTATTGCTCAACGTTTTCTAGAATTCATAAATACCAACGCCTTGGATCAACTTATTCACACCCCCACCAGGGACAGCAATATCCCAGACGTGGTCATCACCAACATGGGAAACCGGTGTTCCACACCAGAGGTCAATTCCTTGTTGGTCAGATCCGACCACAAGGTAATCAGCCTAGACATCCACATCCCACCCCCAGCCCCAATTAGGGACACCATCGTAACAAACTTCTCAAAAGCCAATGTCACACTTCGTAAGACAGAAGTGGCAAACTGCATGACACCCATGCAGATGGACAATAGAGGTATGACTGCTGAATCCTACACAAATGCACTGTATAAGCACTTACACGAGTGCATGGATCATGCTATCCCTAATAGAACCAAGATGTTATCCTCCAGCAAAGGAAGCCAGTCTGGTGGTCCTCTGCCATAAACAAACTCTACATCAGAAGAAAGAAACTCTTGCAAAAATAAGTAAATTCACATGACTGGAGGAACTCCCTGGTCAACCTCAGTAAGAAGCTGAGATCCCTCATATAATCCCCCAAAGCTAGTTACGAAAACAAAATTGCCACTGACTCTAAAGACAACCACAAAGCATTCTATAGCTATGTCAAGAATCTAAATGGGAACACTCAGATCTGCTCTGAGGTACAGCATAATGGCACTAAATATACAGAACCAACTGATATTGCCAACATCCTGGCAGATAGGTTCAGTGCTAACTTTACCCCCCTCTCACCCCCTAGAGGGCCCATCTCTATACTGGAAGAATGCAAAGTCCCTATAATCACAGCTGCACAGGTAAAATGCACACTCTCCAAAGCCAAGAACACAGCCTCCATGGGACCTGACAATATCCCAGGCTGCGTTCTACACAAACCACTGAATGAACTGGCACCCTACCGCAGTACCATGTTCAATCATAGCCTCACCTCAAGCTTTGTAGCCACTGAATGGCACACCACAACACATCCCACTTCACAAAGGGGGAGCCACAATGGACCACGGTAACCACTGCCCCATTAGCCTGACGAGCCTGGTCTGCAAGGCCATGGAATGTGCCATTATGGAACTCATAAACAAAGACATTGGTAATCTCCAAACTCTGGACCCTACTCAGTTTGGATTTGTAAAAGGCAGATCATGTCTCCTAAACCTGATTGACTTCTTTGAAGCAGTCACCAAAGCCATAAATGATGGTAAAATGGTTCACACAGCTTATGTAGACCTCGCCAAGGCTTTCAACACCATCCCCCATTCTGGAATTATAGATAAGCACACTAAACTAGGTATAAATCCCTATGTCATAAGATGGGTTGCCAACTGACTCATGGACAGAACCTACACTGTGAAAGTAGCGTATTCCAAATCCGACATCAGACCAGTGACAAGTGGAGTACCACAGGGTTCAGTCCTGGATCCTCCCCTGTTTGGTATCTACTTTTCTGAAGTGCAGGCCAACACAGAAGGTCTGTGGCTAACAAAGTTTGCAGATGACTGCAAACTAGGAGCCATAATCGCAACTCCTAACGATGTGGGCAAACTACAAAAGGCCCTCACTGAGACAGATACCTGGTGTCAAAGCCATGGCCTGAAGCTCAATGCCAAAATGTGTATTGTCATCCCCGTGGTATAAACTCTGTACCCATGAACTACCACATAGCTGGTAGTCTACTTAATGCTGAAAATGTGATAATAGACCTTGGGACACAGGTGCACAGTAGTCTCTCCTTTGATAATCACATCGCCACAGTGGTCGGGAAATCCTTCTACGTGGCTCATCTCATCACAAAAGGATTCCCATCCAGAAAAAAGAGGTCATTGTTCCCCTCAACTCATCACTTATTAGACCCATAATAGAGTACAACGTCCCTTTTGGTATGTACCTCACAGGACAACTACAACAACTGGAAAGACCACAGAAATACCTCACAAAGAGGATTACTGGCCTCAAACAGATGCCCTATGCAGACCATCTCAAAAAACTACAGCTTGACTCCATGGCATATCGCCTACTCAGGGGTGATCTCTGCCTAACATACACAGCTATGTCAAACCTAGAGCTGTTGGACATGCTCCACTTAAAGAAATCCCAATCCCTCTGAGCTACACGCTCTAGGGACCTTAACCTTGTCACCATAATAAACAGAACATGCTGGAGGGATAGAGTCCTGTCCCAGACACTTCCCATACTCTGGAAAAGACTACCTACCTATGTCAAACAGAGCTTCTCATTAGCACTCTTCAAGAAAGATCTTGATGATTGGATGGGAAATGGGGAATTCACACCGGGGATCACGTCTGTGGCTCTGCTTGACAGGGGCATAGGAAAATACCTTTCTTGGGTGGCAAAAGCCAGGGTACATTTATTGGCTAGGCTTGTATGGGCCCTAGGGCCGATAGCCTAGTACCTACCTATGAACCTATGAACATATATAGATAGATGGATAGAATATGTATATACACATATTATGTAATAGACACATACATATATAGATATATATAGATACATACACATATACAGACAGATATGAATGTGTACAGATATGTATGTATATGAATATCTCTCTCTCTATCTCTCACCCCCTCTCTCTCTCTCTGTATATATATATATATATATATATATATATATATATATATATATATATATATATATATATATATATATATATATATATATATATATATATATATACTGAGGGAGGCACATGTGTGCAGATGTATTGCAACAGGTGCCTGGTGACAAAGGCATGTACTGAACACCAGTGCAGATACAGGAGTACCATACCCCATTCCAAAACACTTACACCACTAACCACCACATATGTGGTTGCCTGCCTACTACTGGATGTGTCAGGAGGGAACATGGGAAACAAGTGTACAATAGCCTCCCCTTTGATATTCACAGTGGCACACCAGTCTTGTAATACCTGTACATGGTACATGTCAGCAGAAATGGTGTGTCAGCTAGTGAAATGTAGGTCACTGTACCCCTCTACACCTCACAATGTCCTACATGGTATGTACCTCCCATGACAACTACAGAAAGGGAGAAGGATACAGTCATACCTAACAAACAGTGATAATGCCCTCAAACACATTACCTATGCAGAGTGACTGACAAAACCACAGATAGAGTGCCTCTCAAACTACCGACACAGAGCATACCACTGCTGGATATACATAGTTAAGTCACACCCATAACAGTTGTCCAGCAACCATGGTAACACCTCACAATATCCCCAGCATAAATGACCTATGTCTGTCATCCTTGGCACCGCAGTAAAGAGCACATGGTGGAGGTACAGGTTCCTACCCACAAATAGGCCATACCCTGGAGTAAACCACCCAGCATTACGAAGCAAGGGTCCCCATTAGTAGATGTCAGACATACCCCTGTTGAATGTTATGCAGATAGGTAGTATGCCATATGAGTCACCCTGTGTAACTGTTTGACAGGAGCAAGTACAACCACATTACATGTGTCCCAAGGGGCAGTGTAGCATAACAGTATGCTGCTGTAGGCCCAGGCCCAATGGCATACTACCTGCCTATGACACAATGCACACACACATGTACTCATTGCAATACCAACTATGTGAGGTGGAATGAGTGTACCACTGACTGTGTGCAAGGTCTGTAATGGTGTGATTGCTCAGCATGACTTTGTGTCTGTCATGGTAGTGCATGTCCTTGGTGTGAGGCCAGAGAAAGATGTGTCAGGTATTGGGATACAAACATACATTGCCATATGTTGTGCTGTGGTTCCCTGTATGTGACTGTGGTGTAGGTATGTTTATGGCAACAAAGACTACGGTGCATTACCAGTGACATTTGTACTGTGCATTGCATGCATTGCATGGGTTGACAATGTTCCCCATACATTACCTTGATAAAACCCCCCAGTGTGAGGCTGTGCATTGGACCTCAAATAGTGTGCCGACTGCTGGGGTATACTTGTTTGTTGTATGGAGTGTGCCAGGCACTGTCACAGAGTTGTTGGCTGAGCACTGATATGTGGTCATTTACATGTGTATCCCCCAATAGACAGACAGATGCTATATATGGCAGTTCAGTGATATCACTACAGTAGAGTTTTATGTGTGCCATATCACTTGCTCACATATTTTTCTTTTCCTTCCATGGCAATGGTGCACCAGCGCAATCCCACATACACTGCTGCAGAGGAAGAGGAGATACACCAGAGCCTGGTGCGGGATTTTGCCACACACTTTTCCCGCACCAGCCAGAACCAGCAGGAGAGGGCTGCACTGTGGCAAGACCTTGTCCGTCGGGTAAATGACATAGGCATGCACAACCGGACATATGAGCAGGTACGCCATCACTGCAGTGATTTAATTAGAAATGTCTGTCAGCGTGCATCTGATATCCACAGGCAACAGCTTGCCACAGGTGGTGGGGCGGCTATACACCCCCCTCACCAGACTGGAGGGGCTCCTCTTAAGTGTTGTGGCTCCAGCCCACCAACAACAACATCCACACACATGTGTAATGATGGAGGCTGGAGCCACCCAGCAGGAGGACTTGGAGCGTGCAGATAACATGCCATATCTATAGTTGACTGTTCTCTACACTGGTAGTTTATGCATGTGTGAGGTGTGTACTGTGTTTGTAGCTATTATCCTGGTAATTATTGTGCATGAGTGATACTCTCAATATCGGCAGTAGACCTGTGAAAGCCAACTGTTGTACTACTGAACTGTATCATACTCACAGTATCAATGGCACAGTTGTGCCCACTGACAATGAATGTCTTATTTGTGTAGGTCCCTCTGGTGTAACAGCAAGGCAGCCAATCCATGCTGGTAAGTGTGTAATAACATTCCTTTAATACTTATGATAGTGATAGTAATAATACCCTAAAATGGTATTGCTATGTGTGTGATTGCAGGTGTGTCTGTGTCTGTGTTTGTATCTCATGTACTGAGGAGTGTGCATGTGTGCATGTGTGCATGTGTGCATGTGCCCATGTGTGCATGTGTGCATGTGTGCATTTGTGCATGTGTGCATGTGCCCATGTGTGCATGTGTGCATGTGTGCATGTGCCCATGTGCCCATGTGTGCATGTGTGCATGTGTGCATGTGTGCACGTGTGCATGTGTGCACGTGAGCATGTGTGCATGTGTGCACATGTGCATGTGTGCATGCGTGCGTGTGTGCATGTGTGCACATGTGCATGTGTGTATGTGTGCATGTGTGCATGTGTGCATGTGCCCATGTGTGCATATGTGCATGTGTGCACGTGTGCATGTGCCCATGTGTGCATGTGTGCATGTGTGCATGTGTGCACATGTACATGTACCCATGTGTGCATGTGTGCATGTGCCCATGTGTGCATGTGTGCATGTGTGGTAACATTGTGTGCACATTGTAAACTGTGTTTCCTGTCTTCTTCTCACAGATTCTGGTGCTGCTCTGGTGGTGTGCAGCAGGGAACCTGAATCTGCTGCTGGGGATAGTGATAATGATGATACCTGTGGAATGGCACAGGGAGGTGTGCCAGGGTCCATTGTTGGTCAGCCAATCAACAGTACACAGCAGTCAACCCCATCAATGTGCACAGTCATCCTGCCAATACATCCATTGTCACCAATATCCTTAGGTGATGGACAGCATACAGTGGGCATTGACCAGGGTAATGTGGTATCAGTGGCACATGCATCCCCTCACAGCAGCCATGGCCAGAGTCCTGACATGGTACCACACAGGCAGATGTCCAGGGGTTCTCGTGGGAGCATCAGTGGTCGTACTGCCCCTGTTAGACACGCCCACAGAGGTCTTTCAACCTCAGCTATGTTTCGGGCTGTAATGCAGGCGCAATCACATATGGAATGGTACACCAGACAGGGTCTGAGGGAGCTGAGAGCACATCACACTGTTATGAATAACACTATGCGTGATGTTGCGGCTGCCATCCGTAATTTCACCAGGGTCATTGACAGACATTGGGGGGACACATTAGATCTGTTCCACAACTACATGTCCATAAGCCAGGGCAACACAGGGCGGTTGAGGCATTGACGTGGACGAATGCCAGCAACAGCAGCAGTTGGCAGTTGTCGCAGACGACAACAAACCCGCGGCCGCTCCCATAGTGCCAGTACCAGCCCCAGTAATGCTGGGTCTGTGCTGTCATCAGACCACCCTAGGAGACCACATGCACATGGCTCTGGACAGTCCCAGCAGGGACATGTCTCCAGTCAACAACCACCTGCTTCTGATGACAGTACCCAGTCTGGCTTAGTACCTGATACTGTCCGTAGCAACCCAGCCAGGCACAGGTACCATGTATGTGGCCAGAGACAGTGATCTGTATGACCTGGCAGGTACAGTCTGTGGCTATCCACAAACACCCGTATATGGCGATCACAAGGTGGAACTGTGTGCATGCATACACACATGCATAATGTTAACACCTAGGGCTAACACATACACGCACACACTGCATCAACATTGCCCCATCTTCTACGGTTGTCCCTCACTAACACACACACACATACATGTCGATTGGTTGTATCAGTGGCAGACTCAGGCATACCAAGTACACACCCTGTGCATATGATGAAACTGTGCCACCTCCTGCAATCTGTAACATCGATGCAGGACCAGTTAACATGGTGCTGATGCACAGGGGGACTACATAGATGTGTAATAATATTATCATGTTGTCAACTGTACAGTGTAATGATATCATTGTGGGTATATCCCAGCATGCCTGATGCATTAACAGTATGATTGTCATTGTATTGTTTGGTACACCCCTATTAATTACCATAGTGTAATGTCTGCACATCTTTTCATTCTGCTGGTAAGGCTGTAAACAGAAGGCCACCTACATAGGTAGCACAGGGGATAAGTAAATGGAAGTTATGATACTCAATGGTGGACATATAAACCGCAAGATGCATGCAGTACAACCTCTACTCTGCATGGAGAATTTTGATATCTGTGCAGTAATAGACAACAGGTTCAAGACTCCCAAGAGCACCCTAGCACTACCAGGTTACACCTCATACCATGCTTGACAGCCCCAAAACACACAACTAACTATGACAGGAGGTGAGTCTCATTAAATGTCAGGGATACTGTGGTGGCAGGACAGGTAGCATACAGCCTACTAAGTTGGGGAATGCTGATTGAGGGCTCAGTGTCTGTCATTATAAATGTGTATTAGTTCTGGTTTAAGCAGTTGGGCTTCAGGCCAGTTATTTGACATTACAAAGGTTCATGGTCTGCACTCTTGTGGGAGGAGAGGCTGGACTCTGCCCGTCTGAGCTGGGAATTTCTGGCTAAAGGCTTATAGTGCCTGCATATTTGAACTGTTTCTTACTGAAATTGGTACACCTTGTTTGCTGTAGCATAGACTATATCCATGCCTGCTGATTGTAGCTTTGTTTGTATGCTTGTTTGTTTATTTCCCTGAAACACTAATTCCACCTGAAATGCAGCTTTACAGTGCCTTTGTGGATCCCTAGTGACATGTGCATTGCTTACTGTACGTATGTCCTTGTTTCACTTGACAGAAAGTTAGTGTTTGTCATTTATGCAATTAAGTTACCTGTAACACATTGCATTTGAGATACCTGGCACTTGCTCACTAAAGCATTTATATATGCCAGCACTAACAAATTAAAAGCACTACACCCTCACAAACTCACCTTGCGTACCGTGTTCCCCATTGGCCCTTTTTGTTGTTAATTATAAAGGAATTCCCAATACTATCCTAGCATGCTCAAAGGTCATTTGTCAATCTTCTCCATGGTCCAGCTGGTGAATCTGGGAATCTAGAGGCAATGTTACAACTGCCTCATTTACACAGTCAACCCTCTCCTCCTCCCAACAAATTCCACCACATGTGAGAGATGCAACCATATATCCAAACTGCAGGCTAAGCTCTCTCAACTCAGTACTGGCAAAACCTGTCAGGAGGAGAAGGAAACCACGGTCACTACAATTCCAGTCTCACATAGACCTACCACGACAGCAATCCAAACAAATAAACACACACAACCATACTCGGAGTCTCTAAATAAAGGTCTGCCTATGCAGCAGACACCTCCAAAGCAGACACACAAGCAACCACTACCCCAGAACAGAATGCGTGCAACACATAGCTCACAAAGCCAGTGTGCCGAACAGTCACAGCATGTAAGGCTAAACAACACACCTGCTACACTTGTGATGGGTGCCTCTATCGTCAGGTACACTGATGTCCCACTCACCAGGCTGAACAAGGAGATGGTCACGGTGAGATGCCTGTCGGGCGCTATGATCTGCCACATAACACAAGCACACAGGTCACTCCAAGGCATGTACAAATATGACTCAGTCAGTGTCCATGTCAGTGTGAATGACCTGAGACATACCTCCCTGGACTACATGATGAGAGACATAGAGGAGCTCTCTGAGCATGTGGCCCAGACTGGTATGACCCTGACCTTGAGCAGCATCTTACCCTCACCAAGAATGATGCCACAATATGTAGACAAGATGATCAATTCAGACAATTGGCTTATGTTTCAGTGTCATTCAAAGGGGATCCAATGCCTGTCAGCCTGGGATAACATGCTCAACAAGCCACACTGCTTTGCTAGGGACAGCTTGCACCTGTCACCCATGGGATTTCGGATATTGGCAAAGGCTCTTGATACACCCATAGTGCCTTTTTTAGGCAAGGCTCAACAGACAAGACCACCTCCATAGGTATCACAAGGGATAGGAAACTAATAGCAATGCTACTCAACGCCAGCAGTGTAAACCTCAAGATGCATGCACTGGAAACTGTCCTTAGCATGGAGAACATCAATATCTGTGCAGTAATAGAATCCTGGTTCAAGGCCCCCAAAAGCACCCCAGCACTGGCAGGTTATACCTCATACCATGCTTGTCGGCCACATAACTTGCACCGAAACAGAACAGGAGGGGGCGTATCAACATTCATCAAAGATACACACACCTCCAGGTTGGTGGCACAGCAGGAAGCATCAGAGACTATCCATGTGCAACTACCAGTGGGTAAGACTGCCTTCCAGTTCATAGTCTGGCACATACCACACTCCCAAACCCAGGTAACCCACTTGGCCTACTTAAGAATACATGTATATCTGCAGGTGTCTCCAAACAACAATATATTGGGCAGCTTCATTTACCCACACATAGACTGTGAGCATTACTGTAGCTCCAACACCCTAGGTGTAAAGTTCCTAGAATCCATACACTCAATTGCTATGGAACTACTTGTTACAACTTCCAACTCCCACAAGTGGGGAATACATGCTGCACCTGTTCATCACCAACATGTGGACTATATGCTCCAGACCAGAAGTGTATCCCTCGCTGGTAAGATGACACCATAGACTACTCTCACTGTATATTCACATACCAAATGCAGCCCCTGCACAGAAAACCACAGTCATAAAGTTGTGTAATGCAAATTACATGTATTCACATGAGGCAGGCTTCACACATGGGAACTATTTCAGGTCACAGGTACATATGTCTATGTGGCACACACATACCTCATGTGTGCATTGACATTACTGATATGATCTATGTTATTCAATATTAAGATCAACACCCCACACACATGGCATTTGTAAGATTCAAAACCCTACCTATGTTATAACACCTGAGAGAAACGCATTAGCAGAGCATGCTATCCGCATTACTGGGAGGTTACCCTTCTTCTGCTGTACTTATAGGGTGCTGACATCATCAGTGTTTAAAAAGAGGAATGTGCATCATGCAGTGTGTTCTTGTAGTTGGCAAAAGGGACATTGCTTTCACACAGAATTACACACACACTAACCCCTCTCACCCAAACATACACACTGAGCATTTGCAGGATTCAAACCCCTATCTAACTATGTTATAACACTTGAGAGAGACGCATGAGCAGAGCGCGCTATTCACATTACTGGGAGGTGTCTCTTCTCCTGCTGTACTTATATACTATGACACTGTGTTTGTGGAAGGGGATAACATGGTGGAATGTAACAATAAGGGTGTTAGGGTTGACAATGAACCACCCAGGAGGAGTGAAAGAATTGCTGAGAGGGGCAGGAAACAGTCCTACCAAGATTTTCAGCACCCTCCCAACAGGGGAGTGAGGGGGATGGGACATCAGAAACAAGGGTGGAATCGTATACAGAAATAGAACCACTGGTTAATGTTTTATCATTAACAATGGATGAGGCCCCTACTAAGAAAATTATTTTCAGAAAAGATAATTTTACAATTTACAACTTCACTGATTGCTTGCTCACAGATGAGCATTTTACTTTATTCTCAAAAGGTTTTACCTTTGTTCCATCTAGTCCCTTTGACACCACTAACACGTTGACAGATTTTAAATTGTTCATTAGGCAGCTAAACCTTTCAATATTTTTTAAGGGTCAACCCAGTACCCATTCAGATCTCACCAGAACTAGCACCTTTAACCCCCCCCCCCACACACCCATCTCTTAAGATATTTGAGGAAATGGTAGAGAGAGAAATTAGAACAGCTGGTAAAAACAAGAAAAACAAGTGCCCATTGAACCTCAGTAACGAAGAATTCCAGTTGATTGAGAATTTAAAGCAGGAAAAATGCCGGGTTATGAAACCTGACAAAGGAGGGGGCGTGGTGCTAATGTACCAGTTAGATTACGATTTCATCCTACAGGGAATGTTGCAGGATGTTGAACAATATGAACTGGTGTCCCTTAATGAAATTAATTTAGCTTATGCCAAAATTAGTTATTATTTATATGACCACCTCTTGCAAGGCACTATTAATGAGCAGCTATACAACTATTTTCATGTTATGAAGCCAAGGGTACCAATAATATTTGGTATTCCGAAAACACATAAAGGCCTAGCCCCTCTAAGATTTAGGCCCATTGTTTCTGGGGCAGGCAGTATTACGGAGCCCTTAGCAAAATTTATAGATCATATAGCCAAAAGAGTCTTAACACCAATTACACATATTTGCAAAGACTCCTGGCATTTCTTAAAAGTTATTAACCGACAGATGTTTAGTCCAGAGCTATACATGGTAACCATTGATATTATAGACCTATTTCCAAGTATCCCTCACATAGTAGGACTTGAATGGTTTAGGCAAACCCTTATGCTTGACGGTACATTGGCTAGCAATGTCATCAATTTAGTGGTGGACTTAATGAACACAGTTTTGACAAACAATTTTATTTACTTTAATGGAGAGTTTTTTCACCAAAAGAAAGGCGTGGCGATGGGAGCATGCTGTGCTTCGCTATACGCCAATTGTGTACTCTACCATTGGGAGCAGGAATTTGTGTTCAATACACCATGGAAAAAGTTCATTACACATTATACCAGATATTTAGACGATATTTGCCTACTATGGAATGGTTCTATTAATGACCTGAATGGGTTTTTGGAACACATCAATGGATGTACTGATTTTCTTAGATTCACTCACAACATTGACCAAGATGTTTTACATTATTTGGATGTAACATTAATTAAGGACTATGCAAACAGCTGTTTTCATTCCAACCTTTTTAGGAAGACTACCTTTTCTAACGCGTACCTTCATTTTTGTAGCGGGCACCCTTTTTACCAGAAAAAAGGGATAGTTAAGGGCCAAATGATTAGAGCCTCGAGAATGTGTAGCACTTTTGAATATTTTTTGGAGGAAGCCAACACACTCCGTGGCTTATTTATAGAAAAAGGATATCCAGTCAACTTGACTGATGGATTGGCCCAGGAAGTTACTGATAACAGGGAATCTAGGTATTACCCTTTATTAGGTACCGGGATAGCCAGTACGGAGTTGGTGATAGACAACAACACCTCCAAATTTAAGAATAGTTTTGCATGTACATATTCTTCAGACTCTCAGGTAATAGAACAGGTCATCTTAAAGTATTGGCCCATTATTTCAGTGAATGAAGATATAAAACATCTCATCCCTTCAGTGCCAGGTTTCGTTAGAAAAAGAGGAATGAATTTGAAAGAATTTTTTGAGAAAAATAAGGCTGTTAAGAATGAGTCCACTAGAATGAAGAAGGGTACCCATAGATGTGGTTCATGTAACCAATGTGCCTTCATGTTGAATAAAGATGTTATTTCTATCCCTTCCAGAAATTTTAGATATAAGTTTAAACAATACTTTAATTGTGCCACCAAAGGAGTGGTATACCTGGGAATCTGCCTACATTGTCACAGTTTTTATGTAGGCAAGACAGAAAGGCGTTTTAGAAAAAGAGTCTATGAACATCAATATGATATTAGTAAGGGTAAAATGACCAATGCCTTTTTTATGCATTCACAACTATGTGAAAATATGCAAATTAAGTTTACAATTCTAGAACAAGTGACACCCGACCCACGGGGAGGGAACTGGGAAGCTACGTTGGAGTATCAGGAACTGTTTTGGCAGCTTAGACTGGACGCAATTAGACCACCGGGCATGAATGACGCCTTGAATATAAACAGTGTGCTAAAATTAAGAAGGGCACGATTATAACAGGGGTTCTTGTAGACTGCTTAAATTTCCCCATTAAACACACTGGTATTGGATGTACTTGCAGTTCAGCATAATGCCTTAGTTTGGTTACCATGTGCTGTATTGGTAATGAAGATGTTACATTTATTTACTTTCATGGTTTAGTTTAATATTTATTATTGTCATGTTCATTACCATTTATTTTATTATTTTTTATGTGTTTTTACATGTGTTGTAATATATTATATATTTTCATTTTTGGCATTACTGAATTTAAAGTTGAGTTTGATTCTTGGATTGGAATATATATTTAATATTTAAGGAAAGTTTATACACACTGTATTTTTAAGAAACTGATTAGGGATGATTCACATGGGGGGGTATGTCATGTGATGTTGCATTTAGTATTTAACATGGCTGACTACACAACAGATTTTTTAACCTTGAAGAAGCTCAGAAATAACCGAGCGAAAGCGCTTGGTTTATTGTTTGCTGCTGTTTGGTGTGATTCAGATTACGTACCAATAAATGTGCTGTTCTTAACCTACTGCTTCTAACCACATTTTTTGGAGATTTGGGTACTGTGGCCGTGGATTTTGGTGATTCTTGGTCTTGTGTTCACATTTTTTGACATTCTGTACTTATAGGGTGCTGACATCATCAGTGTTTAGAAAGAGGAATGTGCATCATGCAGTGTGTTCTTGTAGTTGGCAAAAGGGACATTTCTTTCAGACAGAATTGCACACACACTAAACCCCCCCTCACCCAAACACACACACACTGAGCATTTGCAGGATTCAAACCCCTACTTATCTATGTTATGACACTTGAGAGAGACACATTAGCAGAGCATGCTATTCGCATTACTGGGAGGTTTCCCTTCTCCTGCTGTACTTATAGGGTGCTGACATCATCAGTGTTTAGAAAGAGGAATGTGCATCATGCAGTGTGCTCTTGTAGTTGGCAAAAGAGACATTTCTTTCACACAGAATTGCACACACACTAACCCCCCTTACCCAAACACACACACTGAGCATTTGCAGGATTCAAATCCCTACCTATGTTAAGGCACTTGAGAGACACATTAGCAGAGCGCGCTATTCGCATTTCTGGGAGGTTTCCCTTCTCCTGCTGTACTTATAGGGTGCTGACATCATCAGTGTTTAGAAAGAGGAATGTGCATCATGCAGTGTGTTCTTGTAGTTGGCAAAAGGGACATTTCTCTCACACAGAATTGCACACACACTAACCCCCCTCACCCAAACACACACTGAGCATTTGCAGGATTCAAACCCCTACCTAACTATGTTGTGACACTTCTGATAGACACATTAGCTGAGCACACTATCCGAATTACTGGGAGGTTTCCCTTCTCCTGCTATACTTATAGGGTGCTGACATCATCAGTGTTTAGAAAGAGGAGTGTGCATCATGCAGTGTGTTCTTCTAATTGGCAAAAGGGACATTTATTTCGCACAGAATTGCACACACACTAACCCCCCTCACCCAAACACACACACACACTGAGCATTTGCAGGATTCAAACATGGATGTGACATTGCAAATTCAACCCCTGGGATCTCCACTGTGTCCCTGCTTGACGGAGGCACAGCACACTAGCCTTACATGGTGCCTTCTGTGACCTACTTTACAGAGGCACAGTAGCCTACTGTACTGGGGAGGCAGATGCCAAGCACAATCTGGCTAAGCTTGTATTCCCTAGGGCAAACAGCCTAGTATTGACCTCTACACCCATATGTTTAATTTTCAGATGCACAATATTTGTTGCTGATAAACTGTTTGCAGGTCTTTATTGCCATAGCTTTCCCTGTTTCTATGTACAACTTGTGTATCTGTGGAAGATGTTTGGATATGTGTGGGATCCACTATTTAACTTATGTCTCTGTAGTCATTTAACTGTGTGCACTGGGCAGATTGCTGTATTGTGGTTGGTTCCTGGTTTAACACATACAAATACCAGATATGTGTGGCCAACTGCTAAACTGAGACATGGCCTAAGTGTGCGAGCATGCCCAGTGTGTGCTTTCCATATGTTGAGATTTTCAGTCCACCACATTTGTGGGTGTGTGTGAACTTCAACAATATTTCACATTTATAGTTGTGTGTTGGGAGTCATGTTGTGTACATACTGCCCAACTGCTTTGTGTCTAAACCCGACAGGGATTATACTGTGCCTGCAGGGTTTCCATGGGATAGTTTGCATAGAGTTGTCAACATCCTTTCATACTGACCATACACTGTAATATTGTATAGTGTACTGGTTCAGTACTTTCACTGTGGTGGACAGTATCCTGGGTTTCAGTCCTATCACTGCTTTAAATATTCATAGTGAGCACACCAGACTGGTTAAGGGCCAGTTGTGCACATATGACCATGCTGCATTTTGTTTGGATATGGACTACTTACACCAGGCTTGTCCAACATTGGTAGTGTAACCCACAACTTGGGTGGACATTGACAAACACTAGCGATATGCCCTAGGCCATTTCTACTGCTAGTCAGAGAGTGTGTTTGTCCTTCAACACACATTGTAACTGGAATTTGACATGACATATTTCAAGGTTAGTATACTGTGCCTCTGTCTACCCGTGACATAACAGTGATACCCAGGGTAAACCTACCATCTCCCATCCACTCATCATGATTCCTGTTGAGGAGAGTCAATGAGGGACTCTCTGGCTAACCTGTACTGGGAGTTTACTCAAGAGTGGAGTGAGCTTCTGGGTTATGGATCAATCACTACAGCATGTCCTATGTATGTTAGTGCTGGGGTTCAGGTCTCTCATGTGCATAGCTCACTGGCATTCAGATTGTACAAGGTGCAGCATGTTCATTGATTCCAGCTTGGACATGGCTTTATACATCAGGCACAGATTGCCTCTGGGCAGGCAGTATGGGACTGTGTGGAGCTGCGGTTTGTTTAATCAGGCAACACATGGCATCTGTTTGAGCTCTTTGATCCTCCTGGTGGGGTACTTTTGGGGTCTTTCCAGTTGCTGGAGGTGTCTGCTGAGGTACATCCCATAGGGGCCATTGTACTCAATTGTGAGGCTGATGAAGGATGACTGAAGAGGCACAATGACCTCCCCTGATCTAGATCTGACTACCTTCATGATTAGGTGGGTATATGGTATGTTTCTGTAACCACCACAGCCACATGGTTGTCAAATGCAAGATATCTATCAAATTGTGTCCCCAGGTCTCTTATTACTTCTAAAGTACTTAATGGGTTAATGTGATAATTGGTGGGCACTTACTGTTTATCCACAGGGGATGACTATACACTTTTCTGCAATTAGTTTGATGACATGGCTCTGGCACCAGTTGTCTGTTTCTATGTGGCCCTTTTGCAGGATGCTTGTGTCAGCTGGAGGGTCAGATAAGGTGCCCAGTTTGTAGTCCTCTGCAAACTTGTTCAGATACAGTCCTTCCATGTTGGCCTGTACCTATGGGAAATATATACCATACAAGGGAGGTCCCAGGACTGAGCCTTGTGGGATGCCAGTTGTAGCTGGTTTGTAGTCTGACATGGCTGCAGCATGTCTGACCATGTCAGTTCTGTCCTTGGGCTGGTTTGCAACCCATCTACTGACATAGGGGTTTATATTTAAGCTGGTGAGCTTATCTATAATGAACACGTGGGGTATTGTATGGAAGACTTTTGCAAGGTCCAGATAGGCTGTGTGGACCACATTCCCCTCATCAATGACCTTGATGACTGTTTCAAATGAGTCAGACATGTTTAAGGGGCAGGATCTGCCCTTAAGAAAGCCACGCTGGGTAGGGTCCAGTGTCTGTACGTCCCCAATATCTTTATTTCTGAGGTCCATGATGATCCTTTCCATAGCTTTGCAGACCAAGCTTGTCAGGATTCTGGGGTGATAGTTTGCAGTATCCATTCAGGCAACACCTTTGTGGAGAGGGACCACTGTTGCTGTACACTGCTCTTTGGGTACATATCCTGTGGTAAGGCTGAAATTGAGCAGTAGTGTTATTTGGCATTCCATTCTTCTTGGAGTTCATGTTGGACACAGCCCAGGACACCATCTCGTACCATTGATGCTGTGTGTTTTGCTTTGAAGATGCTGCCTGTTACCTCAGCATCTGCAATGTCAGGGGGCCAGCACTCTGCTGGGATAGATATTTGTCATTTGTGGGGGGGGGGGTTGCACTGAACCTGTCAGGTTGGATGTTGGCAATGTGTGTGGGTTTGGTGTATTGTTTGTAATATTTGGTAATTCAGAACATATCTGTGAATTCCCAACAAGGTTCCTACCATCAGTTAAGACAGCCTTGTGATTATCCTTAGTGTCCTGTACAATTTGTATCTCCATAGGTTCATAGGTTCATACTGGGCTATCTGCCGTAGGGCATTTATCAGCCTAGCCAGAGTGTGTGTGGCTTTCGCCACCCCTTGCTATGTGAATATTATGCCCATTTAGGGTTTACTTTACTGTGCCTCTGTCTAGATGTGTCACACTGAAGACCCCCAGTGTAAATCTATGATCTCCCATCCACTTAGCAAGATTCCTGTTCAAGAGAGTCAGTGAGGGGCTCTGCCTAACATGGAGTGGGATTCTGTTCCAGAGTGTAGGGAGCCTCTGGGTTAGGAATCTGTCCCTCCAGCACATCCAATTTATTTATGTGTTGAGGTTGACATCTGTCGCTCTCGCAGCTCTGATGGCTTTGGATTTTCTGAGGTGGAGCATGTCCATCAATTCTGTATTGGACATGACCTTGTACATCGGGCATACATCGCCTCTGAGTATGCAGTATGTGACTGCATACAGCTGGGATGTTGTCAGCCAGGCAGCATATGACAAATGTTGGACACCCTTTATCCTCTTGGTGAGGTACTTTTAAGGTCTTTCTAACTGCTGCAGGTGTCGGGTACGGTACATCCCAAATGGGGCATTGTACTCAATTATGGGCCTGATAAGAGAAGAGTATAGGGGCACAATGACCTCTCTTGATGTAGATGGGAATCCTTTCATGATAAGGTGGCCAATATAGGTGGTCTTCCTAGCCACGTTGGCAAAGTGAGTGTCGCATGTGGGGTTACTGTCCACTTGTGTCCCTAGGTCCCTGATTACTTCTTCCATACGTAATGGATTACCACCTATGTGGTGATTTGTGAGTACCTTGTTTGGTATTTGGGGAGACATTCATACTCTCCAGTGTCTTCAGGAAGGCTGAGTGGTATTCCTGGGTCTGAGAGGGTGGTCTGTAGCATGCTACAAACTGTACAGCGGTTTTGCCTACAGTTAGTTGCACATGGATGGTCTCTGATGCTTCATGCATTGTCAGTAACCGGGACGTGTGGGTATCTTTGCTGAATATGGATACTCCCCCTCCTTTTGTGGTTTGGTCCAGGATTTGGGGCTGAAAAGCATGATTTGAGGTATAACCTGGTAGTGCTGGGGTGCTCTCAGGAGCCTTGATGCAGGTTTCCATCACTGCACAGACATCGATGTTCTCCATACTGGGGAGGGCCTCGAGAGCGTGCATCTTGTGGTTTAGACATCTGGCATTGAGCAGCATTACCCTTATGTTTTTTCCACTTATGTTTTCTGGGGAGGTGGGTTTGTCTTTTCAGCCTTGCCTACAAAAGGCACTATGGAGCTGGCAAGAGCCTTAGCCAATATCCAGACGCACAGGGGTGACAGGTGCAAGCCATCCCTGGCAAAGCAGCATGGCTTGTCAAGCATGACATCCCAAGCAGACACACATTGTATCCCTTTGGAATGACACCAGTAATTGAGCCAATTGTTAAAGCTGATCATTCTGTGTTTGTACTGTGGCATAATTCTTGGTGGGGGTAGGATGCTGCTCAGGGTCAGAGCCATACCGGCCTGGCCTACATAATCGGAGAGCTCCTCTATGTCTCTTTACATGTAGTCCAGGGAGGTACGTCTCAGGTCATTCACACCAGCATGGACAATGACTGAGTCATATTTGTACTTGCTTTGGAGTGACCTGCATGATTGTGTTATGTGGCGGATTGTAGTAGCCTACAGGCAGCTTACTGTACCCTTTTCCTTGTTCAGTCACGTGAGCGGGACATCAGTGTGTCTGACTATGCAGTCACCTATTACAAGTGTATCAGGCATGTTGTTTGTCCTTACGGGCTGTGACTGTTTGGCACACCGACTTTGTGTACTATGTGTTGCATGTGCTATGTTTGGGGGTAGTGGTTGCTTGGGTGTCTGCTTTGGAGGCCTCTGTTGATTTGGTGGTTTTTAATTAGAGCCTCCAGGAATGTTTTTGTGTGTTTATGTATTTGGTTTGCAGTTGTGATAGGTCTATGCGAGTGGGTTTGTGGTGTGTGTGGTTACCTTCTCCTCCTGACTAGTTTAGACAGTACTGAGTTGAGAGAGCTCAGCCTCCAGTTTGGACACGTGCTTGCATCTCCCACATATAGTTGTATTTCTTGGGGGGTGGAGGGGGTTGTCTGCGTACATGGGGCAGGTGTAACATTGCCCAAGATTCACAGATTCAACTTGTTGTAGCTGGCCTTAGTGGATTTTATGACTGGCCATATTTTATTGCCATAATACTGATCATAGATTACTTCCTTTTTGGGTTTGCTCTATCATGTGGTGACTTCCTCATTCTCTTGCATGGTTTGGTAATGGCTGTGGTCCACCATGTCAGATGCCTGTGTGTATGGTATTGGGCCTTGGTTTTATTTGGGATTGCATAATCCATGCATTCCTGACTGTGTTCATAGAATGAATTTATAAAGGGTTCTGAGGTGTGGCCCATATTTTCCACAGGCACAGGGCCTTTAATGGATTCCACATCAGTTTGGAGGAGTGCAACATTTCCTTTACACATGTTTTTCACTGTGGTTTTCTGGCCAGGGACTGTGGTCCGGATGTGAATATCCAGTGTGATTACTCTATGGTCTGATCTTACCAGTGAGGAATACACTTCTCATCTGGCCATAGAGTACCCATGTTGCTGATTATCACATCCAGTATGCTTACCCCTCTTGTGGGAGTGGTACATTGTTCCTGAGCATTTTGGTTTATGGATTCTAGGAACCTTTGGCCTAGGGTGTTGGTGCTGGGGTAATGCTCCCAGTCTATGTTTGAGTATTTTCAGTCACCCAATATAATGTTGTTTGGAGAGCTTGATATTTCCATGTGTTCCAACGTAAGCCAAGTGCAGTTCCTGGCATTAGGAGGGTAGTCTGTAGCAGGCTACAAACTGGCAGGGAGTCTTAGCCACTGTTACTTGAGCATGGATAATCCATGCTGCTTCTTGTTGTGGTACCAACATGGGGGTGTGGTTATCCTTGACAATTATTGCTACTCACCCTCCTTTTGTAGTTTTTTCCATGTTTTGGGGCTGTAAAGCACGGTATGAGGTGTAACTTGGTAGTGTTAGGGTGCCCTTGTGAGCCTTAACCCAGTTTTCTGTTACAGGACAGATATCAACATTCTCCATGCTGAGGGGAGTTTAGACTGCATGCATCTTTCAGTTTGGACATCTGGCATTGGGTAGCATTACATCTAGGTTCTTATCCCTTGTGATACCTATGGAGGTGGGTTTGTGTTTTGAGCCTTACCTATTCAAGGCACAGTGGGGGTGGCAACAGCCTTTGCCAGTATCCTACAGGCCAGGACTGATAGGTGCATGCCATCCCTAGCAGGTGGGGCATCGTGTCTTGCTCAGCATGTCATCCCAGGCTGGCACGCATTGGATCCCCTTTGACTAATGGCAATACTTAAGCCAATTATTGTAATTGATCATCTCGTCTTCATATTCTGGCATCATGCTTGGTGAGGGTAGGATGTTAGTCAGGGTCATCATGTTTGCATATACTACATGGTGTTACATTGCTTAACACATGGCAATCATGCCTCAGGTGGTGCTGCAGGGCTGTCTATGTTGGATGCATATACTACAATCCCTGTACATGTTTGATAGCAGGTTGTGTCAACTTAGGCATCCCTTTTACTATATGTGTGAGTCAGAGAGAGGTATCATTTCCTGGGTTCCTACTGAGCCAGTGTATGTGCTATGCGTTGCCGCTTTGCCAAGACCAAGGCATACTGGGCACGCCTCCTTCTGCCTACTGGGGCAGGCTCAGGTTGTTCCTCCTATGAGTCACGCTCTGCCTGTGATTGGCTTGGCAATGGTGAGGGGCTGTTTGGCCCAGCCCTATGCTGGTCCTGCTGCAGCTGTTTTTGCAGAATCATATTATGTAGCATGACGATTTGGGTACGTGTAGTTGGTGAGTACTGCAAGGCTCCACCAGATGTGTCCAGGCACCGGAACCATGACTTGAGCAGCCCAAACACACGCTCAATTACATTTCGTGTATGTGTGTGTGCCTCATTATGGCGTTCTTGTTCAGGTGTGTGTGCGTTTCTGATGGGTGTCATCAGCCACGGCTCCAGTGCATAGCCAGCATCCCCCACTAAGTGACCATGTGGGATGTCCCCATTGGCAAATGTCTGGTACAGCTGCGTCAGATGCCAGATATGGGAATCATGGTAGCTTCCAGGGCAGCCAGCACACACATTCATTATTATGCCCTGGGCATCACACATGACCTGGCAGTTGATGGAGGGGAAGCCCCTGCGGTTAATGTAGGCCCTACCCTGCTCAACGGCTGGTGCTTTGATGCGTATATGCGTGCAGTCTATTGCACCCACTACCTCAGGGTATTCCGCTATTTGTTGGAAGAGACGCATATTGCTGGCCAATACCTCACGGGAATTGGGGAAATATACATGCTCACCGAAATGTGCTGACATGGCATCCAGGAACTGGTGCAGTACCCTGGATGCTGATGCCTGTGATATCCCCATCATATCACCAGTTGGTCTCTGGAAGGTACCTGTTGCTAGTATTCTTAGGCCAACACATACCTTGGTTTCCACTGGGATGGGTTCCCCTCTGTTGGTTCTGTGTGTGTGGTGTGGCCTGCACAGCTCAACAATTTACTGCAGGAGGTCTCTGTCCACTCTATAGCGCCCCACTATCTCCAGCTCATGTAACCCCTGGTAGGTGACCCTGGGCCTGTACACTCTTCTCCATCTCCTCACTGTGGGTTGTCTGGCAGCATTTGCATAGTCACCACCCTCAGCAAGTTGCATATGTCTCCTTATAACAGCTATGGCAGCCCCTAGCATTTTTGGTCTGAGTGAAGCTTTTTCAGTTTTCACTTCTAGTAGCTTACTCCTCTGTTGCAGTGTCTCTTGAGAGAAACATTCTGCACTGTTGTTTGCAGAGTTTTAAGTGCTGGGCTGGGCTACTGTTCTGCCTGTGTAATTGCCTGCTTCTGATTGTTTTCACCTGCTAGCTCTGCCAGTAATTTCTGCTAGCTTCCTACTATTTCCCATGCTTCCTTTTTCCCTTTTGTTTCCTCAGGGGGGAGCAACGTGCATACCAGCAAAAATACGCTCACAGTGGCCAACACGCATGCACACATGCTTAGACGGACTAGAATCTGCGTATTCAGGTTAAAACGTGCGCACACCAGCACAAAAAAGCTTACAGGTGTTTAAACAGGCTCCTACATGCGAATTCTGCCTTAAATGCGTGCACTCACGCTTACACGTGCGCACTCTATCTTACTCATGCCTACCAGCACGCACACGCACGCATGTACGCCCAGCAAGAAACTTTGGTGTTATCCATCGTGTACACCTTCCATTTCTTGGCTTTCCCATGCCTACTTGTTGACACTCCTCTTTCCATGATGTGTGACTGACAGCTTTCACATGTCACTGTGCTCCAATGAGCTGCATTCCTTTCATACATTCCCCGCTGTGATGTCACCTATCTCCTACTCTGTTACTCCCCCTTATCCTACTCCTACACTGCACGGATTGTGCTCATTTTCTATGTAACAGTGCGATTCACTATCCTATCACTCATTTACATAGGATTGCCTACTAATGCTTAGTTACATGTCTTACACTCCGCTTCCCCCCCCTTAGCAACCCCTACTCGGTGGCCATGTTGTTTTACCCTGCTATTCCCTTCCATTGTATATTCATGCTTTGCATAAACCCACATTTGTGGGTTTAATATTTTTATTTTTTGTTTTTTATAGCGCAATCAGTTTGCGCGATGCTGCGCTACGTTTAAACATCGGTGATCGCCGAAAAAAATAAAATTATTTTTATTTCATGTTTGCATCAGGGTACGTTGCCAGTGGCCACATATTTGGTCATTGGCATGCTGCCTGCGACAATTGCAACCTTTATTTGGAGCTGACAAGGCTCCATTGTGTTATTTGCAGAACAGTACTCAGTTATCAACTGAGTACATTTCTGCAGATAACACGGCTCTTACACGGGCAGGTTTCTGCTTCCTGGATCGCGAAATTACCTCATTTGCATGCCTTTCTGCTGCCAGTGAGGTAATTAGCATATCCACGCCCTGCCCGTGTAAGAGCCGTTTTAGGTGCTCTCTTACACGCACATTCAGTCTGTTCCTGGATCGCGATGGCTGCATGGAGTCTTACACTACTCTTAGACTCCGTGCAAGCCATTGTGAATCCTGCCCATTATCTTCTCCATTTTTAAAAAGCAAAGAGTTTGGCTGCAGTTCTAGTATGTCATAATTCTTAGAGATCCCTTGGACACATTTTTTCATGCTTGATTAAGGGCCTAATAAATGGACTAAGACTTAATTATCAATGCCACAGGTTATCAGACCTTACTATTTCACAAACTGCATTGATCACATTCTGTGTTTTCTCTTTGGGATTTAATCTGCCTGCTAAAAAGAGGTCCTACTCCTCCTGTTCTACCACTAGACAGGGTCCACCTGATTAGATAAGGAATTATGTGATGGTGTTACTTTTCACAATATATTTAAATATTGCACATTTTTTATGTGTGGATTTTCTAGTGTATGTCTCCATTTCCAAGGCATTTAGCAATGTTAGTTTTGGATTTCTGAGTTGTGGATTTACACTGCTTTTTGGCTTCATAGCAGGATAGATATTTCAAACAATTATTAGAATGACCTGACTAAGTGATAGTAGTTAGGCAGCCTTGAACTACTCACACAACAAGGCCCTTGGCTTTTCTTACATATCTTGCTTTTCCAAAATGTTTGCCATAAATGACAGGTGAACTTGTGGTACGGGCCTTCATTCGGTCACTATGTTTATGTTTAGCAGATGTTTGGTGTGCTGCAGTATAAAATACTTGGCAGTGTGTGTGAGTGTGCGTGTGTGTGTGTGTGTGTGTGTGTGTGTGTGTGTGTGTGTGTGTGTGTGTGTGTGTGTGTGTGTGTGTGTCTGTGTGTTTATTTGTTACAACAGGAAAATGTGAAACAAAAGAAATACCGGCAGTTAGAGTGATAGACAAAAAGATTGTTACTAAATGCTTATACTGCTATGCAAAATGAAAGCAAAAAATATCTCATTATCACTGAACTGCAGTGATATATGAACTAGATGGACTAGCTTAATGTTGTCAGCAGGAGAACTGAACTGGTTAACTATCTAATTAACCAAAGCCCTCATAACTCTTCCAGAGAGATAGTGAGTGTTAGAAAATGACAGGTGATACAAATATCTGAATATGCACAAATTACAGAGGTAGGGTTTTTGCTTGTGATTCCAGTAACCCAGATTTGACTAGCATCCAGGGCAACAGAGTGTCAGCTAAACAGCTTGTAGCAACCAAAGGCTAGTTCACTGGTCTAGGAAAGAGGGAAAGGGACTGCCTCTAGACCTCACAGTGGAGAATGCAGGATGGCAAGAAGAATCAGAAAAGCATGAAGGATATGGGTGCAATATAAAGTAATGCAGGTACACTGGTATCAGTGCACACCCATGTCCTAATATAGGTAAGCAAATACATGCTCTGAAGCTACAGATTGGTAAAATCTACCTGATTTAACCTGTTCTCCCTAATGAAGTAGTGACCCTGACCTTGATAGCCCAGGAGTGACCCTGACCTCAATAGCCATAGTGCACTGTCACCTGGAAAAGAATGATCAACCCTGTTGTGTACATGCCTGGTTATTTTACCAAATGCATAGCAGACAGGGAAGTAAAACTATAATGGGAGACATAGAGGGGTTCTCAAGAAAGGATGGGATTAAAAAAGAATACATATGTTTCCAGTGGGAGCTGTAAGGTCATTGAAATTTCAAACAAGGCCCACCTTCTGGAGATGGTTTCATTCCCCTCTTTTTCATGATGGCCTTCACAGAACATGGAGGGATTGGCATAGGCAGCAAAAAAGCCATTTCAACACACAAGAAAAATGGAAAGCAAATTGAAAATTCCCAACTGACATCTCTAAGGCACAGAAAAACTTATTTTTTTCAAATTGTAGCACAATGGAAGTTAAGAGTTTTTATAAGGGGTTGAAGGTTGGTATGATGGTTAAGGTGTTTACCTCACAGACACAAAGTGCAGGGTTTCATTTTCACCTTTGGAAGAGAAACTGACTAGGCTTAAAACGTCCCACAAGGGCAGCTATCCTAGTGCTTACCTATAAACCCTATGAGAAAGTGAGAATGTTCTAGGTACAAACTATATAAGTGAGTAATGTAGGGCATATGTGATTGGGAAAGGGGAGATCAGAAAGTCAAAGATAATCAAGCAAAAACTCTTTTGTCTTCTAGATTTTCTATGCAGGTCCTCATCATCAAAATTTCAGATATGTGAGAACATACAGATAAACCCTAGAAGCACTGAGGTAATATCCCTGATCTTCTGAGCCAACATCTGGGATATTTGTGTGCACTTATGCAAGGTATGCAGAAATAGGGATGTCGAGTTGCTGAAGTCAGTCCACAACAAATCAGAAAAGTCTGCGTGGGATGAAATGGAAATGGCATGACCAGAGATTACAGAAGCTTGGATTCTTCTCATCACTGACTGGAAGGGATGGGGGGGCATGACATGAATGTTCGGGAACATGCCAGAAATATGGGAAGAAACTTCCTAAACAGGGAGGATGGGGATGTGAAAGTATTGCCTCTTAAGAAAGAGATGTAGACTTCTGAAATGAGTTACCAGAACTGGTAATGAAAAATGAAATTTCAGTGTTTTTTGAGAAGCCATGAAAAGGGTGATGAAATGGTAAGACAGAAGGAAGGGATGTAGGGAAGGTAGAAAACCAAATGTAGTTAAAATGCAATACACTTAAAAGGCAGACTAAACATGCTAGTAGTCTCTTTCTGCTACCAAAGAAATGTTATATAATACAGCTTAAAATGTGCCTTTGTCCTGCCCAATGGCATGATGGGGAAGGTGGCAGGGCATCTTTTATGTAACCAGTGTCCTGGGTTACATCAATGATGCCACAAAATGAGGGCTTTGATGCTCACTGTAGTCAGAAAACTCACAAGACTTCTTCAAGGTATATGAACACATCACTTGCAGGAGATACTTGGGTCTTTTACTACTGATCATTGACTTGAGCTGGGGTAGATGAATGTTTGTCAGTTGCAGGCGATCTCTAGCTCTTCTACCACTGATCATTGACCTGAGCTGGGGTAGATGAATGTTTGTCAGCTGCAGGCGATCCCTAGCTCTTCTACCACTGATCATTGACCTGAGCTGGGGTAGATGAATGTTTGTCAGCTGCAGGCGATCCCTAGCTCTTCCACCACTGATCATTGACTTGAGCTGGAGTAGATGAATGTTTGTCAGTTGCAGGCGATCCCTAGCTCTTCTACCACTGATCAATGACTTGAGCTGGGGTAGATGAATGTTTGTCAGTTGCAGGCGATCTCTAGCTCTTCTACCACTGATCAATGACTTGAGCTGGGGTAGATGAATGTTTGTCAGTTGCAGGCGATCTCTAGCTCTTCTACCACTGATCAATGACTTGAGCTGGGGTAGATGAATGTTTGTCAATTGCAGGCGATCTCTAGCTCTTCTACCACTGATCAATGACTTGAGCTGGGGTAGATGAATGTTTGTCATTTACACGGGATCCTTTGCTCTTTTGCCACTAATCATTGATGTGCTAGGGTAGATAAACACTTGCACCATGGCTCTCAACAATCTCTGATTATATAGAATGCCTCTGATTTTGCACCATATTTTTGCCCCCTTCCTTATAAAATGTTGAATTTTCTGGTAAATCACTAAGGATTACAGTCAGTCAATAATGCCAGACATTAGTTCCATACTTCTTATTGTTCAGGAAATGCAAGCAGGTATAAAGCCTGTTGTTCTATTAAATCTTTACATGAATTAGAGTAACGTTTTAAAAAATGTCTCTGAATTTAGGCCTTTGCTTCCCTTTATTTTTTGGCTTCATCCCTGATTCTTGGGCAAATAGTTTAGAGCTATGCTTGCCACATGCAAGGAGACCCTAGCTCTGTTCCCACTGGTCAGTCATTTAAATTATACTCCCAAATGAGCAAAAAGGTATAAAAGAGCTTGTTAATTTTGGTAAAAAAAAGTCTACAAAAATGCTGAATATAGGTCAGGGCAAAAAGAAGAATCTAAACATGTTACGTACCTAATGAGTGTTTTGCTGACACTTATCCAGAAGGATATTGACAGAAAAAGGTGTCTACTGTCAACATCAAAAGTCAAGGAGCAGAAAAATATTTTAATTACAGGATATTGACTATAGTAATACTACAAATGCGATTGTCCTTCCAAATATTAAACAATTCTCTGATAAAGGGCATTTTGCTTGTCTTTATATACTTATAGCCCTGTTTGCCTAAGTAAAACTACTGTGCCCTTTATACCATTAAACGCTCAGCATTTAAAACTTTTAATAATCAAAATGTTAAGAATGCATCAGCACTACATAGTAAAACAAAGGGAGATACACACCGTTTTAGCTTTATGGCAGTGGCATGGATACAGGTTAGTATCCTGTGTAATCTGTAACATAATCATCCTGTGTGACAGTGTATTAGATTAAGGCCCTGACCTGTTCATGAACAGATTCCAATAGTCAAAAGGTACAGGGTTTGATTCCTTCCATCTCCATTTGTCTACCGTGTGCCTGTGATCAAGTCACTTGACTAGACAGTATTCCTGGGTCACCCCTAAAAAGGAACACCTTTGAAAAGTTGGCTTACCCAGTTAATGAATAAAATTAATCTGGAAAGAGTTATGAATAATGATTTACTTCAGATGAAAGTGCAATTGGACATGTAAACTGCCTACAAATACAGAGAGAGAGGGCTGGACAAATTACTATTTTTCTTTTATCAGCTTCCTGAAATATTTCATTGGTAATGAATGATGTACTGTTTTTAAGTGAATGTGTGCAACGTATTCTATAGTTCAGGCAACATTTCACTTCTTTTTAGGTTAAATCTGTGTTTGTGTTTTACATCAGATAAGTTTCATGGCACTAATATGATGTGATGAATTGATTTAATTGTATGTGTCACATGAATGATTTAAATAGCCATATAGGAAGTGAATATTGTTAGAAAAGACAGTTAAGCCTGTAAAAAACAATAGCTGCTGGTTACAACAAACACTGTATTTTGTCCATGTCTGGAGTGCTTACACATGTTGCTTGTGAATTAAGAGACTATAGTATTACATACCACTCAAAAATATGCTGCAATGTTCTATTAATTAAAAGCCAAAAAGCTAAAAATAATTGTGGTCGTTGTACATCATATAATCTTGACATGCATGCTGGAGGTTACAGTCATGTGACATGCACAAGTAAGTGCTGAGGAAAAGGCTGGAAAGGTGTAGGTAGGATACATGGTCTGTGGAAGGACCCTAAACTCCAGGCAATAGAAATAATACAAACATAACATGCTCTTGTAATTTTTCAGAAACACAAACTAAGAAAAAAGCTTAACAGTGCATCCATTTCCCTGAGCTTTGCTGGATTGAGCCCTGATTGACATTCAGAAAGCAATATATATTTTTTTTACTTCTTGTAAGGATATTTATTTCATGCAATTTTTGAGACTGCCAATCTGTCACTTCTGTGGGGTGAACTTCAAGTTGCAATTGGGGAGGGGTGTTCAGACAACGTAAATCAAAAGAAGGGTGCAATACAGTTTACTGTTACTGACAGCTTTCAGGAGTATTAGAATGCATTTATGAATGACAGGTAAGATATCACATTCCTTATTCTCATCTCATTCATTTTAAAATTTCCAGCTGTGTGAAGTAGTCAGGGAATATACATCAGAATGATTGACAGACATATATGGAGATTCAGATTAAAGATTATGTAAAACTTTTGAGAAGTGCATTGTACTCAGCAAAAGAGGTAACTCATGTTAAACTCACTGTTACTTTACATATGTGCTTGCTTACTGAAACACTAGTGGCTGAGAAAAAAAGCTCATATTTAATAAAGGTTAATTTTTATATGTAATTCAAGACAAGTAAACAAACGCAGTACTTTAAATTCTGATCATAGCTGACACTTTAGAACATGAACATCAATAATGTAATGACATTGTCATGAGGTAAGCAGCACTTGTCCAAATAATTACCATGTCAATGCTACTTTATTTACGAGTGACAAACAGTTTCATCTATCACAACTATTCTACTTCATGGATGAAAGGGAGGCAATAAAAGGTGAGGCTTTATGTGAGGCAGTCAAAAACACAGTATTGGCCAACAAATAAAATGGTTGATGAAAGGGGCAGGACTTATTGGAAATATCAATAACATACCAAAGCAGAAATCTTTACTGGCCACAGTTCAGCATAATTTTGTTAAAGGCACAGTTCCTCAGCATATGTTAGAAAACAGAAATAGCATAAAAAGCCAAAACAGTGTGCCTGACAATGAAGGCTTTCTGAAATGTGGCTTTATGTGAGGCAGTCAAAAACACAGTATTGGCCAACAAATAAAATGGTTGATGAAAGGGGCAGGACTTATTGGAAATATCAATAACATACCAAAGCAGAAATCTTTACTGGCCACAGTTCAGCATAATTTTGTTAAAGGCACAGTTCCTCAGCATATGTTAGAAAACAGAAATAGCATAAAAAGCCAAAACAGTGTGCCTGACAATGAAGGCTTTCTGAAATGCTCCACCTTGCTTTTAATCCGTGAAAGCTAGAAGTCCAGGAATCAAATGTCATCATCATACATCCCTACCTAATGGACATTTTTGGTTCTATGCAGAAAGACATCATTTGCCAAGATAAATGCTAAAACAGTGATCAGCCAAGCAGATTTTTCACTTCAGCTCAGCCTGGTGAAATCAGGAAAGAAGGCAAAAAGGACTTACAAAAAAGGAGTTGAGTAAGATACTGAAAGTGTACTTACATATTTGATGGCATGTTATAATAACTGCTACTTTCTAATCATAATAGATGTTTGTACAACATGGGTGGTATATTTTTATACTATCGTGCAGTTACTGAAATTCCCTTTATTACTCTTAAAAATGTTTAATAGTCAAAGTATGCAATATAAATTTCTAGCTGCATCAGCTGAAGTGTACAAACACTAGAATTTTAGACACAAGTGTTGCACAGCTGATGCAAAAACATTCATTCATTCTTTTTTCCGACCAGCTTGTTCAGGTAAGGGCAGCAGTGCTGGAAAACAGAGGAAGATAAACCAGAGTTCCCTAGCCCTTACAAGAATATCATCATTGTGTTGCATTCCCAGATGCTCACAGGCAATCTAAGACTTATGATCCTGCCACTATGTCTGGGTTTAGCCTAGGGGTCTCCCCTAATGTGTATACCTGGTACACCTCCCATGGGGGATACCCAGAGGGCATCCTCACAAGGTGCCAGACCATCTTAAATCACTTCTTTCAGCATGAAGGAATAGTGACCTCACTCTGAGATCCTTTCAAACTGCATAGCTCCTCACTATATCATTGAGAGTAAGCCCAGTTTTGCAAAAAAAAAAAAAAACTAAATTCTGACATACTGTATATCCATGATATCATCCTTTCAGTTACTACTCAAAGAGCATGAATAGAGACAAAGCCTGACTGGCAAAATGAGAGCTCTGTCCTATGACTTATTTCTCACTTTACCACCTTCATCCACATGCAGGCTTAATACAAAATCTCTAGGAGTCTTTATTCTGCACACATTTACTCTTGAAAGAAAAATGCATATTTCAGAACGGCAACCAGACCACCATGTCAATGGGTGCATTGAAATATCACTGAGAGAAACTGTCTAAAAATGAGAGCCAGAAAAAAAGTCATTTTAGTTTTCACAAAAAAGCACATTCATGCTGTTTTATGAACCAAGCTGCCCCACTAAGTAAAATATATAGTTCTCTGCTTGCCAGCATATCCTTTTACGACTGACTGACTGACTGACTGACTGACTGATGGAAAAGGACAGTAGGCACTCTCCCCCTGCGACCACAATGTCAACTGCAACTACATGTCATCTGCTGTGATGGAAGAGTGAAAAGCTTTTACTTTTGATAGTGTTGAGCCTTTCTGTGGATACGTGTCTCTCCTGTACTTAGAGATTTTTTATTATTATCATTATTTTTGATTAACCATAGCAATCATGAAGGTAATTTTGCCTGTATATCATGTGTTGCTGCGTCACTCCAATGACTGCAAAAATGAAGATGAATAGTTTTAATAGTTCTCATTTCCTTTCCTTCTCCAAATTGAGAATATTCAAATGGCTCAACAGCCAGCATGAATGTTTGTCATCTACAAACTGATAATACAACACTATGCTTACTTGTCTGGAATATATGTTGCCATGGGCCAAAGCGGCATATAATGTATATTGCCTCACAACTGATTATATCACTTTCCCAGCAGAAGACAGAGAGAGGACAGATTTTCTGCTAGCCCTAAAGTAGCAAAACCCTTATGATGCAATCATTCCAGTCCATTCTATCTGAATAAAGTGCGTGATTTATATCATATAAATCATTAAGTTTACTGAGATCTTCTATAATTTATAACTTACAGGTCATGTAACAAGTCTGATTGTTTATTTACAGAGATTTTCTTTTGGAGGCCTACTGTGATGGAATGTTTGATTGTTCTCAATGCTGCCAGCCTCCTTTTAAATGTGCAATATTGTAGTTCATAAAAAATCACAATAACTCTCCAAAATAGGACATTTTTGACCTTGTTAAGTAATGTTTTGACAGTAGAAAGATGCTTATCAAGTTTTTAACCATCTTTTAGCACTATTAAACTCTAATCTCACACTGTAGCATAAGAACAGCCAGTTCAGGCCACCACTCTAACTTTCCAGGGATCAGTTGGTCTGAAGGCACGACATCAACAAAGTCAAAGGATACATTTTATGATTTATGTATGTTATACAACTTGACTCAGATAACCAATTTTTCTACCAGATCAAATAATATCTTAAATCTCTTACTTAGAAATATTCTAAATAAAATTTCTGAGATTAACCAACTGTGTCCATTAGGCAACTCAGATCACTTAGATTAAAGTCTGAGCTGTTTGATCTGAATATTATTAATCAAATAAATTCTACTGACTTAAATTCCTCTGAGGTAAATAATGTTATAAATAAATGTCAGAACTTTGAAAACATTTGTAAAGTTCTTTTGCCTGGATGTAAGAAGACAATAACTAACAGCTTACTAAGGACTACACCTCCTTGGTAGAATACTGGTCACATTAAACTTCTGAGTAAAAAAAGGAAGAAATTTAGGGTCTACATTACAATGTCGAACTTGTATAAGTTTCAAACGTTGTAATATTGAACTGAAAAGTCCAAAATCCAAAAATAGCAAAGCCATGGCACACTGATTTTTTTCCCACGGAAAAAAATTGGTTGGCCGTTTTCAGGGCTTTGCTATTTCCTCCACTGTGGTGCAATCTCAGAGTTGGTATATTTAAGTAGGGGTGTGTGGAAGGAATAGTGACACACATTGGGGGTGTGTGGGGGGGGTGAAGCCCCCCACTTTAGTTTAAGTTTAATGTTTGTTTTTTTGTCATGGAACAGCGATTTTTTTCCCTGGGAAAAAAATCACTGTTCTGTGTTTTCGTTATTATTGGGTTTCGGAGTTTTTGGTTCGATATTACAACATTTGAACTTATGTTAGTTCGACGTTGTGATATAGACCCAAAATTTAGGCTCTGGAAGAGGTTCAAGAGAAATGATTTTAAACAGGCCTATAACTTAGTCTCTAGAATTTCTTTGAGATTACACGAAAGTAAATTTGAAGATGATTTAGTTAGCAGCCCTTGTTCTAAGAAATGTTATTCTTACATTAGATAAATTGGTTTGTTTGTGTCTTTCGGCTTTTCCCGGTTAGGGGTCGCCACAGTGGAACTCCGGTCCACTAATGATTGGTAGTTGAGTTTTACGTGCCGAGTTACCAGCCCTGATGCACAACCTACAATGAAGGTACGCCCATTCACGCATGTCTCCACGCAGAAGACACTCTTGGTGAGAATCGAACCGGACAGCGTCTTACTGTCAGGCGACAACACTACCGCAGCACCACTACCGCGGGTACATTAGATAAATTGGTAATAGCATTAAATTTTTCAGACCAATTTTGGTTTGAGGTGCAGTGCTGAACACTGGAGAATTATTGGCAAACTTGCTCAATGAGCACTTCTTGGCCGTAGATGCTACACTGTTTGACAATGTTTCTGATATTAGAATTTTAATAGAAGACAATAGTATGTGCCCAGTTTTCAATATGACCCTTGTGGGACCATATTTGAGCCATATTAAACAGGGTAGTGATAAGGGATCTGATAATATTCCAGGCATTGTCTGGTATATTGCAGTAAATTTATTTTGGCTGCTATCACTCAGTTTTTTAATAACCTGCTATATTCTGTCAGTGTGTCCCCCACTAGTTGGAAACTTGCAGACATAATTGCAATTCATAAGGGGGAACCAATGGACAATATAATTATTGACCCATCAGTGTTACTTTACAAGTGGGGAAGAGTTTTGAGAGGTGTCTACTTTCCTTTCTTAATCAAGACTTTCAGGGATGGTTAATGAACCTCACTCTACATGGTTCACAAGAAACATTCTACAGTCACCATTTCAATTGAATTTTATGGCACAGTGATCATTGCTTAGCTATGGGCATGTCTGTAGTGGTGGTCTGTTTAGATTTGTCTAAGGCTTTTGACAGTGTCCCTCATTCTGCTATTATTGATGCTATACTCAAACACTGAGTTAACCCATACATTGTTCACTGGGTGGCTAACTGGTTTCAGCATAAATTGCCGAGAGTAAGGATGGGAAATTTCACATCTACCTGGCTTGAAGTGAACAAAGCCCCCCCCCCCCACCCACCCAGGGCTTAGTTCTAGGTCCAGAGGAGAAGGAAACCACACTCACTACAATTCCAGTCTCACATAGACCTACCACGACAGCAAACCAAACACATAATCACACAAAAACATACTCGGAGGCTCTAAATAAAGATCTGCCGAAGCAGCAGAGACCTCCAAAGCAGACACCCCAAGCAGCCGCTACCCCAAAACAAAACACGTGCAACACATATCTCACAAAGCCAGTGTGCCGAACAGTCACAGCCCTTAAGACTAAACAACACACCTGATACACTTGTAATAGGTGACTCTATCGTTAGGCACACTGACGTCCCGCTCACCAGGCTGAACAAGGAGAGGGTCACGGTGAGCAGCGTGTCGGGCGCTAGGATCCGCCACATAACACAAGCACTCAGGTCACTCCAAGGCAAGTACAAATATGACTCAGTCATTGTCCATGCTGGTGTGAATGACC
Source organism: Protopterus annectens (assembly GCF_019279795.1). Lineage (NCBI taxonomy): Eukaryota > Metazoa > Chordata > Ceratodontiformes > Protopteridae > Protopterus > Protopterus annectens. Next base: position 312,195,632 of record NC_056745.1, on the reverse strand, counting down.
TGAGATGTACCTCCCTGGACTACATGAAAAGAGACATAAAGGAGCTCTCTGAGCATGTAGCCCAGGCCGGTATGACCCTGACCTTGAGTAGCATCTTACCCTCACCAAGAATGATGCCACAATATGAAGACAAGATGATCAATTTCAACAATTGGCTTAAGTACTGGTGTCATTCAAAGGGGATCCAATGCCTGTCAGCTTGGGATGATATGCTCGACAAGCCATGATGCTTCGCTAGGAACGGCTTGCACCTGTCACCCCTGGGCTTTCGGATATTGGCAAAGGCTCTTGCTACCCTCATAGTGCCTTTTTTAGGCAAGGCTCAAAAGACAAACCCACCTCCATAGGTATCACAAGGGATAAGAAACTAAGAGTAATGCTAGTCAATGCCAGAAGTCTAAACCTCAAGATGCACGCACTCGAAACTCTCCTTAGCATGGAGAACATCGATATCTGTGCAGTAACAGAAACCTGGTTCAGGGCTCCCGAGAGCACTCCAGCACTACCAGGTTATACCTCTTACCATGCTTTTCAGCCCCAAAACTTGGACCGAACCATAAAAGGAGGGGGAGTATAGATATTCATCAAAGATACCCACACCTCCAGGTAGGTGGTAAAGCACGAAGCATCAGAGACTATCCATGTGCAACTAACAGTGGGTAAAACTGCCTTCCAGTTTATAGCCTGCTACAGACCACCCTCCCAAACCCAGGAACCCCACTCGGCCTTCCAGAGAACACTGGAAAATATGAAAGTCTCTCCAAACACCATTATATTGGGCGACTTCAACTACCCAACCATAGACTGGGAGCATTACTCTAGCTCCAACACCCTAGCCCAAAGGTTCCTAGAATTTATAAACTCAAATGCTATGGAACAACTTGTTACCACTCCCACAAGAGGGGAAAACATACTGGACCTGATCATCACCAACATGGGGACTCTATGCTCCAGACCAGAAGTGTATCCCTCACTGGTAAGATCAGACCATAAACTAATCTCACTGGATATTCACATCCCGACCCCACCCCCTGCCCAGAAAACCACAGTGAAAAACTTCTCTAAAGCAAATTTCACACTCCACAAAACTGAGGTGGAATCCTTCAAAGCTCCGGGCCTGTGGAAAATACGGCCCAGACCGCAGAATCCTTTATAAACGCATTCTATGAGCACCTCCAGGAATTCATGGATCATCGATCCCAAATAAAACCAAGACCCAATCCTCCAATGACTGGCGTCCTGTCTGGTGGTCCCCAGCCATAAACAAACTATACAATAGAAGGAGGAAGCTACTAAATGATAGAGCAAAATCCCAAAAAGGGAAGGCATCACTGATCAGTATTAGCAAAAAACTACGGGCACACATAAAATTGTCTAAGGCCAGCTTCGAGAGAAAAATTGCACAGGACACTAAGGATAATCACAAGGCTTTCTTTAGTTATGTTAGGAACCTGGGTGGTAATTCCCAGATATGCTCAGAATTAGTCCAAAATGACAAAAAATACACAGAACCCACAGACATTGCCAACATCCTAGCTGACAGGTTCAGCGCAAACTTCCCCTTCCCCACCAAAAGGGCAAATATCTATCCCAGCAGAGTGCTGCCCCCCTGACATCTCAGATGCTCAGGTAAGAGCCGCCCTCTCCAAAGCTAAAAATACAACATCAATGGGACCAGACGGTGTCCCGGGCTGCGTCCTACATGAACTCCAAGAAGAGCTAAACCCAAACAAAAAACTACTGTTCAGTCTCAGCCTTACTACAGGATATGTGCCCAAAGAGTGGCGTACAGCAACAGTGGTCCCACTCCATAAAGGTGGTGCCTCAACGGATCCTGGAAACTATCGCCCCATAAGCCTGACTAGCTTGGTCTGCAAAGCTATGGAAAGGATCATCATGGACCTCATAAATAAAGATATTGGGGACCTACAAACACTGGATCCTACCCAGTTCGGCTTTGTTAAGGGCAGATCCTGCCTCTTAAACCTGGTTGATTTCTTTGAAACAGTCACCAAGGCCATTGACGAGGGGAAGGTGGTCCACACAGCCTACCTGGACCTCGCAAAAGCCTTCGATACAATACCCCACTCGGGCATTATAGATAAGCTCACCAGCTTAAATATAAACCCCTATGTCACTAGATGGATTGCAAACTGGCTCAAGGACAGAACCCACATGGTTAGAATTGCTTGAGCCATGTCAGACTCCAAACCAGTTACAAGTGGTGTCCCACAAGGCTCAGTCCTGGGACCTCTCTTGTTTGGTATATATTTCTCGGAGGTACAGGCCAACACGGAAGGACTGTAGCTGACCAAGTTCTCAGATGACTGCAAACTGGGCGCCATAATCGACTCTCCAGCCAACACAAGCATCCTCCAAAAGGGCCTCATAGAAACAGACAACTGGTGCCAGAGCCATGGCCTCAAGCTAAATGCCAAAAAGTGTATAGTCATCCCCTTTGGCAAAAACAAAGTGCCCACAAATTACCACATAGGTGGTAATCCATTAAGTACAGAAGAAGTAATTAGGGACCTGGGGACCCAAGTTGATAGCAATCTCTCATTTGACAACCACGTGGCCAAAGTGGTTAGAAAAACATTTTATATAGCCCACCTAATCATGAAGGGATTCACATCTAGATCAGGGGAACGTCATCGTGCCTCTTTACTCATCCCTCATCAGGCCCATAATTGAGTACAATGCCCCTTTTGGGATGTACCTTACCAGACACCTGCAGCAACTGGAAAGACCCCAAAAGTACCTCACCAAGAGGATCAAAGGGCTCAAACAGATGCCATATGCTGCCCGGTTAAAGAAACTCCAGCTCTTCTCAGTGGCATACCGCCTGTTCAGAGGCGATCTGTGCCTGACGTATAAAGCCATGTCCAACCCGGAATTAATGGACATGCTGCACCTCAGAAAATCCAAATCCCATCGAGCTACGCGGTCGAGAGACTTGAACCTCAGCAATGAAATAAATAGGACGTGCTGGAGGGACAGATTCATAACCCAGAGGCTCCCTTTACTCTGCAATAAAATCCCATTCCAGGTTAGGCAGAGTCCCTCATTGACTCTCTTCAAGAGGAATCTTGATGAGTGGATGGGAGATCGTAGGTTTACCCCGGGTATCACTTCTGTGTCACTGTTAGACAGAGGCACAGTATACTAACCTCGAAAAAGGGCATAGCAAAATAAATTTAAAATGGATGGCGAAAGCCAAACACATTCTGGCTAGGCTTATATATGCCCTAGGGCAGATAGCCTAGTATGAACCTATGAACCTATGAACCTATGCCTTGTGTTTATCTGGGTTTCCTCCCACATTCCAAAGACATGCCTCTGGAGCATTTCTCCTCAAGCCTCCACTGAAAATGGGTATTGTCCCAGTTGAACTTTCCCAGTAGACAAATATTAAATAAATAAATGCTGAATCCAAAAAATGCAGTATATAGTCTTTCAACTATGGTTTTCATCTTTTTTGTTTAACGTTGTCTGGAAATTTGACAAAGAATATCAAAGCATGATAGACATCAGGCTTTTTCTATAGTCTGTGAGAAGGGCCATTCATCTCATGCCATAGCACAAAATGTACCATTTAAACACTATATGGCATTTAAGCAGGGCGGTTACATCATACGATGGCCAACTCTGACATCAGTTTTCAGAAATAAGGAGCAAACTTCATTATGTAACTTTTCTATGCAACAATATTAATGCTTTAATTAGAATTGCTCTACATTGATTAGTAGATAAGAATAAAATGCACCTTTGTTTTGAAGTTAAAAAACACTTTGGGATTGTGCCAGTAATCCACATGGCCAAACACTAAATTGCTTTATTATGGTACTTTACTTAAATGCTTTTTAAGTGATGAGACAAAGTACTAAATCCTGTCAGCTGCTAATGTGTTACAATAAAACTTGGCAGAAGAGTGCTTTTCTCTACTGCTGTTGCATCATTTATTATCCCTGCTTCTTAATTAGAAATGTCAGAACTACCTTTATTTGTGTTAGAAAGCGTGTTACAAAGAATTTGTCGGTAGCTTCACTTAAGTCCCTTTTTTTTCTGTGTGTATCTTTATAGATGTTGCATAAACAATACACAGATTCATCCAGTAGGGGAGAGAGAGATTTCCATGTTATACAACAGAGAAAAAAATGTTCTTTTCATCATCAAGTAAAATATACAAAGGAAGGCATTCTCAAGTAAGACATATAGTGCTTGAACTAGACAAATTATTAATCCACACAACTATTTTGTTATACCATGATTTTATATGCTACCACCCCACCCTGATCTCTCTCTCTCTCTCTCTCTCTCTCTCTCTCTCTCTCTTTCTCTGTCTCCCTCCTTCCATATTGCTGCCATCCACAACCATTGCATTTAACATTCAATAATGGCACGAGCTGTTCACCTTCCATTTTGCTATAATATTTGTACGAGGGTTCACAGGCTAATGTTTTTGCCTGGCAGGCCCAAGTTTCAGTCCTGATCTCCAGTTAGTGCCTGCGTGGAGTTTTCATGTCATCTATATATCTTCATAGGTTCACACAAGATAAACTCGTTTCTTTCCATCTCCCAGAAAACGTTAGTTAAATAAGTTACTTTAAACTGCCCACATTTATTACTTTCAGTCTTTCCTTTTAGGTATGCATCATAGCTGAAAAACGACTGAAGTAGACAGTTCATATATCCGGATAACAAATACATAAATTGATTTTTTAAACATGTCTATTAAACCTGAGTTCTTTAAATGACATCGTATAGTAACAGAAAACAAACTATAACAGTTCCATTATTCTTTTCATGCAGTAGACATATACGTTTTCTTTTTAACATATTCATTTAATCTATCATTATATAAATTGCTCAATTCCTACCTTCCCATAAATTTCCCTCCTCCTCCTCCTCCTAAACATTATTCTGTATATTGTTCCTAGAAATTCCGTTTTTACCCATGTAATTTGATGTTTCCTGGCATAGTAGAATAATCCAATTGGACTAATTTCAGCCATATCCCAGGAAAAAAATGTACACAGTTATACAGATGAATAACAGATTAAACTGATAATCCATAAGTAAATCATACAAACAAAGCACACAGTTACATTTAGACCTGATGAGAAGTGTACTTCCATGCAGATACGCATGAGTAGATTCCATTTAAGATGAACTTTACACCTTGTGCTTGAATATGATGTTTATTTCTTGGCATTTATAAAGTGAAGCGCCATCCTACTGTGTGATAGACCACCCTTTCTCTTTGAATGAACAAGCAGGTGTTAGCTGGTAATCATTCCCTGAACTGTCTCCAACGGGGAATCAACCATTTTCTAACCTGCATTTTCTGAGTCATTGCTAGAGCTTCATATTTCCCACAGAGATAGCTCTTGAGGCCTTTGATATCTTTTTATTTCTTTCATTTTTTAACACTAATGAAATCACTTGTTTTGCATGGCTGACTTTCATAACATAGGCCACACATTTAATTTACGTCTTGCTTTCCGATGTCACAATGCTCATGAACCAGTGGTGTCTCTGTTCTGCTTCACTATACATTACATCTAATCCTGAAGCACTATTCTCCTTGGACTTATTAAATTAGCTCTCAACTGGGTCACAAAAGCTTAAGACTTGCGGCACAGAAATTTGTTGTCACTCTTTGATGGTAATGATTTTGCTTCCCACCACATTTTCTAAGCTTTTCATTCTTTATTTTCAACTGTAGGTTCATAGGTAGGTACTAGGCTGTCGGCCCAAGGGCCTACGCAAGCCTAGCCAACAAGGTTCCCTGGCTTACGCCACCCAAGAAAGTTATTTTCCTGTGCCACTGTCGAGCAGAGACACAGAAGTGATCCCCGGGGTGTATTTCCTATTTCCCATCCACTCATCAAGATTTTTCTTGAAGAGTGCTAATGAGGAACTTTGCTTGACATAGATAGATAGCTTGTCCCAGAGTATGGGAATTCTCTGGGACAGAAATCAGCATGTCCTGTTTATTGTGGTGACAAGGTTTAGGTCCCTAGAGTATGTAGCTCGGAGGGATTGGGATTTCTTTAGGTGTAGCATGTCCAACAGCTCTGGGTTTGACATAGCTGTATATGTTAGGCAGAGATCACCTCGGAGTAGGCCATATGCTACGGAGTAATATGTATTTCTTGGACTGTGAAAGAAGGTTGTGTCATTTGTCTGTGCATCATTCTTTTATTCCTTTTCAACTCTACTTCTCTGTGAATTTTGAGTAAATCTTTAAAGACACGTCCCCTACAAAGTTCAAAGGCTCTATCTTTTCTTTGAATTGCTGGATGGGTCATCAAAGGGGTCTAACTAGAAGTTGATACAGAAGGCATACCTTAAAAAAGCAGTAATGAGAGTTCCAATGTTCCAATCCGTTTTCTAGTTCGATATTGTTTACTATGTGTATATATTGCATGAAGTGTTTGAACACAAATCATACAATTAATTTGAAAAGCAATGATAAATAATATTAAAAGGTAAGCAACTACCTAAAAGAAGCAAACCTTCTTTTGGAAATCTTTTCAAGTATTTTTGTAGGGTGTTGTAACACATCATGCCTACCAATTATACCTTGTTATAACTGGGTAGGAACTAAAGAATAACTAGAACATCATCATAGAAAAACAATAATTTTATAAAATATGAGTATGGCTACTTCTCACACAATCATGAGCTTATTTTTAAGTTTAACTGCATCCATAATCTAATTAACCATAGAAACTAGCTTAGTAAAAAGCTAAAATATAAAAACAGCAAGTTTACCTCTGTGATTCCTATTCCTTTTAGTCTATCAAGTGAGAATCAATGAAAAAGGTATGAAGTGATAATAATGAAATAATGTTTTCATTTAAACTCCATCCATTTTAAGTGATAATAATACAAATCATTAAAGCATAATAGATGGACAAAATGTTGTTAGTCTGTTTTCAAGCATGATACATTTTCCCTTGCACATATCAAATGCTGAATGACTGCCCATACACTCTAAAGGTTTTTCACAAATTGTTATGCATACCTCAGGCTCTGAAATATCTTTAGGTTTCCATGGCAAGGGACATCTCACAGTTTGTACTCAGAGTTCTAGTTACCATAGAAACCCTCATTGCTTGTGTAGCCTTGTCATGTAAGATGTCTTAAATACAGTCCTGAATACAGCACAGATTGATCCCTAAAGAAATACAAAAGTTCCATACCTGCCACATTCATAGGCACCAGAAGCTGTTAAAGACTGTGGGGGGGGGGGGGGGGTGACGGGGCACTTAGTGAACTAAAAAGGGTAATTTTTTTATAACTATTTGCTACCACAACATAGGTTCACTTGGAGGACATTTTATGCTTAGCCGATTCCATTTTGGTGCTTGAATTAACATTTTCTGATTGGTCTTAGCTATCCCCATGGCTGATAATTGTATATTAGCCCTAATGAAAACAACTGTGATCATACCACAGATAATTTGAGGGGGCCATGTAATGGATGCAGCATTTAGCAACTGCCCTCTCTCCATTAGTGGCATGAGGGGAAATCCTGGAGTACATTTTCTATTATCCATCCTTAGATCCAAGTTGCATTTGAATATGGATGGATGAGCTTTGCTTTATTTTTATGGATAGTCTGTTCTAGAACAGTGGTAGCCTCTGTGATATATATTCATCTCTCCACAACATTCAGTTTAGATTTCTGGACTGAGTATTTCTGATGCCATTTGACTTGTTGATGTTCAGTAGGTCCATCTGTATTATGTCGGAGGATGCTTTGCATGCCAGACATGTCACCTCTAAGCACTCTGTAGGATACGGAGTACAGTAATAAATCTTTGAGGTGGTCCATGCAAGACCTATTGTTTAGGACTTGTATCCTTTTAGTAAGGTATCTCTGAAGGTATTCCAATTGTTGCATGGGGCTGGACAGATACATGCCAAAGTAGGCATTATACAAAATGATTGGCATAATGAGAGCTGTGTAAAGGGGGACAACATCATCTCTAGATCTAGTCACAATTTCTTTATAAGCTGTGCAATATAGAAAGGCTTTATGACTCTGGACACATGTTGGTCAAAAGTTAGGTCACTGTACACACAGTTCCCAAATGCCAAACAATTGGATCAGTTCTCAGAGGGCATTGTCATGATTTTGACACCAGTTATTATTTGGGACAAACCTTCCTGCCTGATGGTTAAGTCATTTGGGGATTCAATAACTTCTCCTAGCTTGCAGTCATCTCAAACTTAGCTGGCCAAAGCTCTTTGGTATTTCCTATTACTTTTGAGATGTATATGCCAAACAGAAAAAGTCTCAGCACTGAACCCTGGGGGACTCCATTGGTGACTGGTCTCTTCCCCTGTTTTGATCTCCTGTATCCTGTGAGCCAAGTTGGCAATGCAGCTGGTGATGTGTTTGCTCCTACATTATTATTCATCTTTTGTACTACACCTGAGTAGGGGATTGTGTCAAAAGGCTTGGCCAGGTCAAGATAATGTGGTGTGAACTGTTTTACCTTCATCTATTGCTTTGGTAACAAGAGTAAAGCTTAACATTTGCCCATGATTTTGAGCTTTTCACACTTTCCTCTGCGCTGTTTTCAAACACATTTTAGGGCCATGCATACACATATGCATTCCTTGATTCACCTTCCTGATTGTATTAAATTATATTCCTTGTATAATACAGCACACTTGTTAGACTTAAGTTAGAGCACATTTTAAATTTATTGTTTAAACATTTTTCCAGTAGGCAATGAAACAAAAATGCATTAACCAATATTGACAAAACTGCCCTATTCAGAACATTTCCATCATAAAGGTCTACTTCCACACACAACTGCATTTTAAATTTGTTTGAACATTTTTCCAGTAGGCAATGAAGCAAAATGCATGCACCAATAATGACAAAACTGCCCTATTCAGAACATTTCCATGATAACAGTCTACTTCCACACACAACTTCATTTTAAAATTATCGTTTGAATATTTTTTACAGGATCATAGATTAGCGCTAAGCTAACTGCCCTTGTGAGCCATTTTAAGCCTAGTCAGTTGTCCCTTGGGAGACTCAAACCCTGCACCTTCTCCTTGCAAGGCAAACACCTTAACCATTAGGCCACCCTCTCAACCCAGTAGGCAAAGATGCAAAATGCATGCACCAATAATGACAAAACTGCCCTATTCAGAACATTTCCATGATAACAGTCTACTTCTACACACAATATATGAATACAGAATCACAGTAGATTGTAAGTCATAGGCATGTTGCACAGCTTCTTGAACTTATTTTCAATTGGAGGGGGGCCAAAAACCAGGGACACATTTTAAACATTGTGTGTATAATTTTGGAAAGTTGCTTGCATAAAATGTTGTTACCACCATGCATTTCACTGCCAAGTCTTGAATCCAGAACACTACAGTCAGAGCAACATACCACTAAACTAAACCAGCAGTTTCTTGAAAGACAGGAAGACAAACTTAAATGGCTATCGTATCATTTAGTGAATTCAGTTCTCACTTCTCACCATAGCTCTCAACCTCTTAGCACAAAAATACAGAACAAAGCCAATAATGGGGGAATACAGACCCAAAATAGGGACACATTTCAAATACTGATTTTATAACCTTAGAAAATTGCTAGAATAAAAGGTTTTGTTTTACCACTCCCGCAAACCAGAAAGAAAAGAACAAAAATGTGAGGCATAAATTCACAAATGATGGTGGCTAGGGACTTTAGGCTCTTTTTACCTGTACCCAAGGTACAGGGTTCGAGCCTGAGTACCTCTAGCTACCAGATGTACCCTGCTGGGGGCATACACACACACACACTGTTCCTTTGCTGCTCTGCAATTAGTGTACTCACTCTAATAGTCCCTGCTCCACTCTGCAATTAACTCCATTCCCAATCCAGATGCAGCAAACAAGCTTCATTCTACAGCAGCTTATATCCCGCTCGCAAATAACAGCCAGAAACAAACTCTGCAGCAGCTTCTGAATATCCCGCTCACACATAATGGCTGGAAATGCACTGACATCATCGTGGCAAATTAAACCACTCACAAAACTGAAAGGGACAGAGGTGATCTGCAAAAGTGGGGGGGGGCTCTCCCCCTGTGCTCTATGGTTCTGGTGCCCATGGCCACATTGACAGAAAGATATAAATCAACAATCATATAGACTCCTCAGGGGTGACCTCTGTTTGGCATATAAAGCCATCTCAGACCCCACCTTGATGGGACTTATGCATATGCGCAAGTCAAGCTCCACTGGAGCAACCCGTACGTGCAGCCTCAACCTGGTCTGTGATATCAATAGGACTTGGGGGGGGGGCTCTCCCCCTGTGCTCTATGGTTCTGGTGCCCATGGCCACATTGACAGAAAGATATAAATCAACAATCATATAGACTCCTCAGGGGTGACCTCTGTTTGGCATATAAAGCCATCTCAGACCCCACTTTGATGGGACTTATGCATATGCGCAAGTCAAGCTCCACTGGAGCAACCCGTACGTGCAACCTCAACCTGGTCTGTGATATCAATAGGACTTGGCAGGACAGATTTGTGTCCCAGAGACTCCCCCATCTGTAGAATAGACTCCCTCTCCACATCAAGGAGACTACCTCATTATCCCTTTTTTAAGCGCAACTTGGATAACTAGATGGGAAACAGAAAATACACCCCTGGGATTCCACCTGTGTCCCTGCTGGACAGGGTCTTTGGGTGGAAACTTGTCTAAACATGGGCTAAATTCTTGGCTAGGCTTATAAGGGCCTCAGGGCCAATAGCTTAGTAACCTCCTATGATCCTATGATCATACTTCTGGTGTAATAGTAACTAGTATCAGCATTAAAAATAACAACTTAGTTGGTTATGTTCATGATGTTGGCTAACTATGGTCATTCGATGAATTATTTTTTATTGTTAAGTTTTTTTGGAACATTAAACTTTTGCTGTTTACCATTTGATTAGTAGCCGTTCGCAGTAATTTTTTTTGATATGCAAACATAGACACAAAACCACAATCGTGCCATTAAGCCAGAGTGTATCTTGAAGGTGAAAGCCAAGACGGAAACTCACTGTGGATATTTTGCAGTACGCATTATGTCTGCACAGCAGCAAAACATACTTAACTAGTTCAATATTGGCATAAAATTAGGGAAAATTATATGTCACATCATACAGCTATACACTATCACAACTGTTTAAATATTCTATAGTTTCTTAAACTATGCATTTATCTGGTGAGATCAAGAGTTAGTATCTTATAATTACAATTGTGCATGCTATTTCATGTGTATAATGTAGCTGGTTATACTCACCATAGCATTATCTCCTATAGTTTGCAGCCATTTTCTGTATAACAGAAATGATGCAGAATGGGCTCTGCTCAGGCCTTATCAATACTGTACATCTTAGAAGTGAATTTAATTAATTTATTTCAGGGAAATCAAATGACTAATAATGTATTAATATAAGACAAAGACTAGTTCACCAAAACCTAGTTGCCAAGTTCTCTTTCTCAAAGTATAATACCTTTCAGCTATTAGATTTCATTTTGGAGCTGCAGCAAGCTCTGCCTTCAGTTCTGATTATATTTTTCAGATTATGCAGATTTCGGTGTCTTGGTTTTAGTAAAACCAGCTGTATCCAGTTGTAGGTATACACTTTAAAACAGCTCTGGTGTGAATTTTAAGTTTGCGTTTATTTAGTAGTGCACGCTATTCCTCTATTACTGTTATGTTTGATACACTTGGCAGCAAACTCTGAAAACAATGAAGACTTGATAACCAGCATTTAAAGGGCAACAATATTCAGCTGTCGAGTTTTCTAACCACAGAATGCTTTTCCTAGATATAAAGAAAGCATGATGTTAAGTGTGGCACACGTCTTTCTCGAATGCAGTCACAATAAAAATCTTATGGAGGCTGGTAAAACATCAAAGTTTTCTGAGTCTTTATTGAAAATCCTGACAGATAGTTGAAATGGTGTCTGCTTTCAGAAGTAAGCAATTTTAATCACTGTTTCATTTTTTACTTCTATACCTCATGAGAAGCTTTCAGAGTATTTTTTTTTTCTTTTTTGCAAAGATGGAGAAATTGCAACCACTAGTAATGTTCAAGATGGAAGACAGGCTGGCAGAAAACAGAAAGTTCTAAATCCTGAAATTAATATTGTTCCTCACTGTGAACAGAAAAGATGAGCAATCTTGCAGGATACAGTATGTCATGTCTGTACATGTTGCAGAGGATGAAACCCTGATGGTATTTAATACTTTTTCCTTTCAAGAAGAGGAAAATGATAAAATAACAGTAAAAAGAGAGAAAACACAAGAAAAGTTTTGGAATTTCTATGAACCTAGTGAAAATTGCCTTTATTTATCATTTATTATTTTCAGGAAACAGCGGCTCAATGGAAACTATAAATGTGTATTTTGCTGAGCTAAGGAATGAAATCAAAGACTATCATTTAGTGAGATTCGTGACTCATTGACAAGAGACAGAATAGTCTCTGGCATAAAAAAGATCAGAGAAGGGTAGGCTGTAAAGAAAAACAGACCTGACCTTATCTAAACTAAGGATGTGTATAGAGCAAGTGAAATTAGAACTAAGCAATTAAATGAATTAACTGAGGAAAAGAAGATGTGTAGTATAAAATACAAATAAAATAGAGTAAAAATGAAGCTTAAATTAAAAATACCCCATAACAACAACAGCACTAAGAAAGAGAGTTATAAAGTGCATAGTAAGTATGAGACACTTGAAAATAAAGCTCCACATACTAGGTGTAGCTATAAACATGAAAGGAAGTGTTCCTTGTTTAAACAGTTTTGAAGATGCTTTGGTAGAGATAATCATTTTTCAATTATATGTAAAAGAAAATACAAGAGTGTTCAAAAGAGTTTGGATGTTATGGGGCAAAATACCATTAAGATGAAAAAAGTCAAGGCAAGGAAATGTCATATCCAAATATGTGTAGATATTCATAATATATGCTCAAAGGAAAGTATCAGTAGCTCTTAGGAGATGAGCTCAGCAGGAATTAAAGCAAATGGAGATCTTGGGTATAATTATGAAGCAGAGTCAATGGAAGGGTCAAACGGTATGGTTACATTTATGAAGCAGAACACGATCAGTATTTTGTATTGGTCCACAAAATCTGAAAAAAAGAGAATATTACTGACTGCGTATGGCTGAGGTAATGATCTTAGCTATGCCAAACATTAAATTTTAATCTGTACTGGGTGCAAATCAGACATGCTGGCAAATAAAGTTAGATGAAGAAAATTCTGAGTTATGGACATATACTACACCCTTAGGAATGCATGTAATGACCTCTTAGCATATAGTCTGAGACAAGAAGAATTGCTGAGAGACTGCTACAGCTACTGGTAAGAGTAAAACAGATTTTATATGACATAAGAGTGAGTGACTGAGTGTGAAATAAGAGTGACAACTCTGAATTATATGTATTATAGTCTAATATCAAAGGAAGTTAAGACAAACCCAAAGAAAGCCATAACAGCAGTGCAAATACCAAAGTTCAAGGCAAGCATTAATGTTATTTCTGGGAATGATGTATAATCTTGCAAAGTTTATACCTAAAATGTCCAGTTGTTGGACCATAACATAGCCTGGGAATGGGGATGTGAATATAAACAATTCTGCACAACTCAGGAAATTAGTAACAGAAACATTAATATTGAAATATAATGCCAGAGTGATATATGAACCATTTGCTTTCCTGGTGGATGCAGGTCAGAAATGGTAGTTGGACCTGTGGCCCTACACATAAACAGCATTTCTTTGTAGAGCAAGAGCATTTCTACAAACAAAATACACTCAGATCAGGGAAAATTGTTAATTATATTAAATATGTGTGATAAATTCTATAAATATAGTTGTGGTATATAAATGCAAGCTGAAGCAGATAATAATCCCTTATAAAGTAAATGAAAAAAGTCTTGGTGCACAGCATTTCCAATAATACAGATAATGTTACTTAATCTACAAAAGTATTGCCTGAAAGTGAAATGCAGAAAAGGGAAGGAACTTATATAGCAGATATGCTAAGTTAAGCATGTTTACCAAAACAGAATGATGGGTTACTAGAAAAAAATATTTCTGTGATACCACAGAAGCCTGTGACAGAAGAAAAGGTAACATTAGAAATTGTTACTAAAGCTGTGTCATTCAGAAGTTTTTCAGAATAAAAATCATCAGTAAGAAAGGCAATTTTGTCATCTTTGTCCTTCAGGAAGGAAATTACTTCTGTCTGAGGGTTATCATTTAAACCTGACAAGATTAATGTACCTGACCAGTTAAGAGAAAAGATACTTGAGTGAGTACATTACATCATTTTTTTCTCATTCAATACAATCACAAAAAATAGTCTTTACAACCAGTTTTCCAGTTTATACGTGAAATCTATTTACAAGGACAATGAAAATGTTCAGCTTATTGCAATAAAGTAGGACAGTAAGCGAAATGTAAAATCAGTCTGTTTTACAAGAGTGTTTCCATAACTGTTGTTGAATGAGATTTCCTTTTTATTGCGGACATTGGCTTCACTTCAAAATTAGCCAGAGTAAAACTGTACTTAAAGACAGCATTACAGTATTTCACGTTAGCATCCAGGAAGAGTATTTCCTGTAACTCCACCAGTCTCCCTATAACTCACAGGACAACAGCTCTTATACCATTCAAGCTTCGGAGATACTTTTAAAATCTCATCTTTCAGAGACATCCTCCAGACTACATTTATAGTTCCCAGTCCTTTACATAATCCTCTCAGTATTTAGAGATTAGAAAACTGTTTTCTTAGGGGGGTAGTGGTTCTCCTACAGCTTTGTAGGCAGCTGCTGTCTCTGTTTCCATTTGAATAATTTCCTGCCAGCTTCAAGACACTTTAACACATTCCTTTTTTTTTTTTTGCACTTAACAGTACCTTTCTCTGGCTGAACAGCAGTGTGCTTCTCTGATTTATCAGTCACCATGTCACATGACTCCACCAGCACAGAGAAGCAAGATCCAGTCTCACCAAATGGGGTGTAGGCCTGAGACAGCCTATCTGCATTTAAGTGACTGCAGCCAAGGTGATGGTGGATCTTGAAGTTAAAGGGCTGAAAGTTCATCTGGACAGCTTCAGGTTGCAATCTTTCTGCCTGTCACATTATAGAGGGATATGACTGGGGATTAGTATAAAGTTCCGCCATAATAAATAGTATTTTAGGTTGATAGGTACCCATTCTATGGCAAGGCTTTCTACTAAACAACCAGATACACTGTCTCATCATTAATGAGGTTAATACATA
The DNA here is from genome assembly GCF_019279795.1 of Protopterus annectens. Lineage (NCBI taxonomy): Eukaryota > Metazoa > Chordata > Ceratodontiformes > Protopteridae > Protopterus > Protopterus annectens. The sequence continues at coordinate 312,180,322 of NC_056745.1, read as the reverse complement.
CAGCAGATGGGCTGCTCATGACTGTCTATTACCTGAGACAAGACTGCACCTATGCCTTTCTCAGGGGCATCTACGTGCACTAAGAGTTTCTTGGAACAATCTGGATCTTAGTATTGGCTCTGAACATAACATATTTTTAGTTGCCTAAAGTCTTCTTTTTCTCCTTTAGCTGTCCAATCAACTTTCAAGGGATCCTTACCTTTTGTCACATCAGTCAGGGAGCAAGCATTGATAGCATAAATAGGAAATAATTTACACTAGTAGCTAGCCGGTCTACAAAAAGTTGTAACCTGTTTGGAGTGGGTCCGTTTTGTTGTGCTTCAATTTTTCAGCTTCTGTTTTCACTATGCCTCAGCCTATTACTTGGGCCAAACAGCAGACTTCTGCCATGCCTAACTTGCACATAAATTGGTTAGTAATTAACCCATCTTAAAACTGTGAATCTAGGCTGGCTTGAAGATTATGACATTTGTTTTCTAATAATCAGAAAATATTATCACACTGGCAATGGTATTGGGTCTATCAAATTTTGTCCATTTGGAGGAACAAGAGTACACACATATCACTAAGCCTACATGTTCATTCATCTTAGCACAACAAGTAGTGGTGCACATCAGAGATGCAAGACAGCAAGCAACCCTACACATCGAGCAGTACCTGTTCATGGCCAGTACACCTGCTAACAGACATTATGAGGTGCACATAGGATTGAGTACACAGTATAAACAATAGATTGTAAATATGCTTCACAACAGTAAGTGAACACATGAGATGGCACAATTCAAGGCAAGGGCAACTTGAACTACAGAAATTAAGAGTCGAGGGAGATTAAAGTAGAAATTGAGGTTATATATCAATAGTTTACTTTAAAAACCGTAGCAGTTATAATTAGTGATCAGTATAGTAGTAATGGTGGCCCTTCAGGGATACATCTATATTACTTAAACAAGAAAATGTTGATCAAAGGAGAAGAGAGGAAAACAGCTGCAGCGTAACAAAGTGACTGGACTTATAAATAAATATTTAAATTTGAGAGGCAAGTTAACAGTTGCCAAGGAAAGCAGATATAGTAGAGGAATAGTAGAGGACATTGCATATTCTGCAGGTAGTGCATATTTATGGAACTATACTGGCATTGCCATGTATAGTGCAAAAGTAAACAACGAAAATAATTTACATACACATGACTGATGTTTCAATATACACACAAGTTAAATAAATATAACTCTTTCCTTGCCTTATATGTATGAAAGAAATTATACTGAAATTGTAATGGCAATGTAAACATATGTTAAAATGGGGACATTCTGAGAAGAATCATACACATCTGTAAAATCATTCTAATAATAGTATTAAGTCTAGAAACAATAATTTGTGGCAGCAACCTGCATGCTGTGAATGGTAGAAAGTGCAACTCTTCATCCGTGCAGTGCAGTTATGTACTGTAGTCCACAGGGATATGACACATATACAGAACTGTAACTTTGACCAGCATACCAACAGAATAGTGTGCTGCTTTCCATATTTACAGTTGTCTAACTATAACAAATGTGAGATGTATGTACTTGAAAAATATGAGGCATGGTCATGTGACGTATTAACATGCACATAAATCAAGGCTAAACTCATATGTAGTCACTCCATTGATAACTGTGTTGTTTGTGAAGGAATGGTAATGTATCACTATGCATGTGATACATGTACGTATGTATGCATGTATGATTGAAAAACCACAAACGGATAGGGAGCCAGTACAAGACCTAGCCCAAAAAATGTATATGCCAGCAATATTATATAACATCAGCTACAGTGGAAATGGATCACCTGTTATTTTAAATTATTTGAGCAAAACGTATTTGAATGAGTGTGAGCAATCATATTACGTGTCCTTCCTGCTGCAAATTCCACACCATACACGTTGAAATACTAATGTCCATCAAACTACACCTCTGAATGCAGTATAGCATCATGTTATACATCACATTTTGCCCTGAAGTGAGCTTTGTTGAACACATTAGTAATATCTGTATGACAGCACACCAACATAAATCACAAACAGATGAAGCACTGAGGTCTGTAGATAAGTGAACTGATGCAAATCTACATTTTACATGCAACAACTGTACGCTGGCCTATAACAATTCTTATGTTTCGTGTATAGGTCATAGCACCATTGAGGGGACATTGGCAAAGGGATCCAGAGGCTAATTGTATTAAGTTATGACAGTAAGAACAAATGAGAAAAAATATTTCATAATATTGATTAATTAATCTGATTTCTTCTAAATGGCAGGCATCTACTTCATCATTATGCTGGGCATGCTCATAAGGAATTACAGCAATGAGTGCATTACTATTACCTACTCACCACAAAAATACAAGAAAGTATAATAACACAAGTCCAGTCACACTTTGTAACCACTTTGCAGTATTGCACACATCAAAAAGTGATGACTAAGCCATTCTTATCTTTAATCACTATATTGTAAACAAAAGCATAAAAGGTATATGTAAATGTTTACATCAAGTCATATACTAAATAGCATTTTCTGACATAATTAGTAGTTACACCTTGCCAGACTTGAACACTTATCTGAGATCATACACCATACAGCTGTATATCAACCACTAACACCACCGAAACAAGTATATCTGATGTGTCATGAAGCACACCCACTTGAAGACATTACATCAGTAATATGTTGGAATGGTTATGGCTCCACTAATATGGAGTCTGAGGCCTCACAAAAGGTGGCCTGTTAGTGTATCATATGACCACTGTTAGTTTAAGCCACTCCTGTCTGTCACTACTGACTGGCTGATATACATTAGCAGATTCAAACACCTGCCTCTCAAGTTCAACACACTAGAGAAACGTATATTACCTGCTTCTTCCACAAGAGACTTTAATGAACAGATGTCAGACAGGACACACTTCGAGCTACTTAGTAAGCAAAGTTTTGAATGGTCATGTATCCCCAACAATATATTTTGAGAGATCAAAATGCATTATCCAGGTTAATATTCACAAAACTGTGATTTAGCATTATCACCAGTTGTTGGGCGAGTCATTTTTGTCCTTCAATATTGTTTTGCATATCTACATTGCCAAATTTAAACAACTGTCTATCTAACTCAACATGCTATAAAAGTTAGTATCAACTACATGTGCCATAGAAGAAGTCTTGCCACAGTGGTCAAAGAACACCTATTTGAATGGGATGAAGTTATCAATGTGTTGCAAGGCCTATGTTAGACCTTAAAGGGATGGAAAGAATTTGTGGGAATATTTAATAACTCAGTGTTTTATTTCACTGCACTTACATTATTATGGCTTGTGCTAGATTTGAACAGCTGTCTATGTAGGTACACAATCTATTGAACTGTATTTGAACCACATAAACCACAGATAAAATCTTACTACAAGTGTGAGACAGAACATATCTGAAGGCATGACATCATCATTATGTTGCACAGCAGAAGTGTGTTTCACTTAAAAGTAAGTGAAAGAGTATTGTGAGTTCTCTTCCTGTGTCAATATCTTGTCAGTGGAGGTATACATGCCACATGTGTTGGAAAATCAAGTCATTCCTGTGATTGTATTAACACAAACTGACAATATTTAGAATATGCCATATTCAAACACTTGCCTACCTAAGTCTACAAGCTAGAGAGCATTGTATCAGTCTCCAGTGCCACGGGAAAAGCCTTACTATAAGGATGAGATAAAGCACATATCAATGGATAGCCTCATTATTGTTTGGTGAAGCAGATGTCTGGCTAAAAGTAGTGGGGGAGCCCTCTTCTGGTGTAAATCTATAGATCAGACCTGTGGGTGAAGCCATTTCAATCTAGATCTAGAATCTCACACACACACACACACACACACACACACACACACACACACACTCATACACACATACACACACTGATACAAGTGAGTCAAGGAGTAATTGCTGGATTTGAACACTTACTTATCAAACCATACACTCTAGAGTACATTGTATCAATTGCAGGTGCCACAGGAGAAGTCTGACATACAGTACATTTGAAAGTATGACATCATCAGTGTGATGTAAAGAAGATGTTTGGGCTAAAATGGAAATAATTTGATAAGGGTGCCCTCTCCAGGTGTAAATATTTCTCCTGAGTGGAGATCCGTGGATGAAGTCATTCTTACCTAGTACTACAAACATACAAACACATTCATACTAGTCAGTCACTTCTGGAGCTTAATACCTACCTATTTAAGTAAACATGATAGAGCACATTGTATCAACTATAAGCGCCATAGGAGAAATCTGAATTTAAGAGTGTGATGTAGCATATTTGCAAAGATGACCACATCACTGTGTTGCAGAGAAATTATTTGGGCTAAAAGGGGATTAACTTGATTGGAAGTACTCTCACAGTGTAAATGTTTATTCTTAATGGAAGTATAGACATCAGGTGTATGGGTGAAGCCATTCCTACCTATCACTAGATACACGTGCAGTCATACTAGGCAATTTCTGCTGGATTTGAACACCTATCTATCTCACTACACAAGTTACAGTGCAATGTATTAACTGCCAATCCCACAGGAGAAGTCTGACTATAAGTATGAGATACTGCACATTTGAAAGGATGACCTCATCAGTTTGTTGCAGAGCAGTCAGTGTGTATCACGTTTTGAGTGAAAAAGAATGTGCCTTGACAAGCTGACAAAACAGCACTGTGTTGATCACAACTAATGACATACATACTGCCCAGATAAGTTATATATCCTTTTATTCATGGGCACTTTGGTATTGTGACTGAGATGTAAATGTTTCACATTATAGTGTATTGACCATGTCAATGACTGATGATAATCACAGCTGTCAAACAGTGGATTGACAACTAAGCATTCCTGACTGTGCAGAGGAGGATCATTGTATGGCAGTTTTTATAAGTTGGTGTGTCATTGTGAATATTTTATAATGCATGTACAATGTGCAATGTAAATACAAAACATTCATCTCAAACATATGAAACTACAATACTTAATAGCACCCACCAAGTATGTGTGCAAAGTTACCACACCATTGTACATCATTTGCAAGTATAATATATTGGAGTGCAAACATAGTTTGCATTGTGCATTTCTTAGACATTATCACAACGAAGTCATCATATATTGAGTACAACAAGTCATTAAAACATATTCAAGTAAGATAAGCTACTGACATTAATATTTTTTTCTCAAAATCACTTTCAGAAGCACACCAATGACAACCTTATTTGTACAGATGATTGCAAAGAACAAGTGCGTCCTGAATTATTTTTTGAGATTTTAAAGTTAGTTCAGGAATTAACAGTGGTCTGTAGTCCACCATGTCAAGCTTTGTATAAAGAAGGAGTACAGACATATAGACAGCTCTGATTCTCAGCCATGATGTCTCATCATTTATAACTGTCATGATCATTACAATAAAGTGTTCATTATATGGATAATACAGGTGCATACCTAGACTGTCCTTATATCTGTTCATTTTCCATATGTTTAAGACATATTCTAGTGTTACTTTGCAACTTTGTTTCCATCACATGACTGAATATTAAAATCACTATAAGAAAACATATATCTACCTATTAGACTTTATAAACTTCAAGAAATGCATGGTAGTGCTAAACATTTAATCGTTCTCTGTGTATTAGAGCAATATTTTTAAATTGTACCTAGGGTTACATAATTGTCATCCTATAAGTACTTGATTTTGACCAGATCTCTTACATTTATTGCAGGGAAGGTATGAGCAGGATTGGGATAATTGTGAACACCATAAAGGACCAAAAAGTTTAATACTAGTGGAATGACATATGCATCCATAATTTAACAAGGCAACATTTTATGACAAATGATAATGTTAGACCTGATGCTAGATTTGAACACCCGCTCATCTGCATCAACACTCTGTAGACTCCATCATTAGCTGATCACAACACAAAGCAAGGCAAATGTCAAATGCTGAAATGCACACATCTGAAGGGACTATGAATACAGTATGAAGCAAGAGAGTTTTTGTGCAGCATACTTCATAACAGTACTGATAAATGAAACATCCCATGTGGTCTACATTCAACAGTACAGCCTGTTCAACATATAATAACTGTCTCCTGATAGTAGTATTGGTCCTTCTTTTCATAGTGCAATGCAGCTAAGCATAACAACAAAGGGCACCAGACTACTGTGGCTTAAGGCAAAATCTCACTAGTTTTTTGCCATAAAACATTAATTGTCATTTACCACCAGTTATAGCTGCTACTCAATACCAGGCATTATGTAAATATTGATGACAAATGCTGATGTGGCAGATGGGGGGAAATACGAACAGATAGGAAGAGAGGGGGAGATAGACATTAAAACATTTTTTTGTTTATGTGCCATTTCTGGACATCTTTGTGGTGGGTTACTCTTGGGTTTGTCATCATAAAGATTCTGTCTTGTACTGTACAATAAAAAGTGTTTCAAATAGGAAGCAAGCAGGGATAGGATAGTAGTACCACAATTAAGAACTAAGCAAGATATTGGATGGCTTAATAACATATGTACATAATATTAATATGAACAACAATTAAGTAGTGTTTGACATACTTCTGGACTTGAACCCTTGACACAATGCAAAAAATCAATCTACAGACCTGAGCCTTATCTGAGCAGCCCACAAATGAACTCATACTTCACATAGTTACAAATCACACATTTGAATGGACAGTGACAAAAAATTACAGCAAGGGAGAATGAAGACATCAGGTTTTATCACAGTAATGACAATTGTAACATCCCTTAAGGTGTACATTACATCCAGCAGTGTATTAAACATATAAGTAACTTTCCCCTCATAGTATTGTCAGCATTTATTTCCATAGTGCAGTGAGGCAAAGCACAATTGTGCAACAATAACTGTAGTGTGATTGAAGGCAAAATCCTCAGTTTATGGCATAGGACTTAATATGCCATTTAGTGGCATTAGCCATTGGTGGAAGATGCCATGTGGTTTGCAAATGATGAGGACAAAAACTAAAATGTTGTGTTATGAGCCATCTCTGGCTATTTGTGTTGGTGTGATTCTATTTTTGATTAGATTAAATGTGTGAAAAAAGGTTGAAAGGACGCTGGTGGTACTGGGGCAAGCAGAGAGTAAGGCAATGGGGAATGAATAGAGGAAGCTGCAGCATTATGGTGCAAGAGCATCATAGCTATCCACTGCTTCACAACATAGTTGTGTACTTGTAAAAATAATTTGATGAATTTGGATAATCATCACATCAGGAGGAGTGGATAACAACAAGTGAATAATATTGTATGGCCATTTAGACTAAATCAAGTGTGTCAGATGCACACATTGGTGAAGTGGAGAGCTATGGATAGGGTATATTTTTGTGGGCTAGGTGCCCATTTTATTTATTTTTTATTGTATTTTATTGTAGAGAGAGAGGAATTTGGGGGAATGTGGTTCAAAGTGAGAGGGCTAGGTAGGCAGGTTTGGTTAGGTAGCAGGTGCAGACATACTGGACATACAAGACAGACAGGGATAGTGATCAACACAAAATGTTGTGGGACACTATGATTGGGGATAGGTTGGAGACATCATAGGTGTATCAATGTCAATCCAGCATTAGTACAGTGAGAATCTAGACCTCTCCCTTAGAACGGTCATCACTGTCTCCTGTCACAGCCACCTGGGGCAGTGCTGGACAGGACGTCAACCTGGCTATTCGATTCAGAACTTTCTCAATTCTAACAATTCAGACACTGAGGACCCTCTCTATAGTGTTCTCAACCAGCTCTGTCAACTCCTGATGGGGAGAAGAAAATACTCTCAATAGCTACCAGTACACAAGCCCACTGGGCAGATCTGCTTGACAAAGTTAGAGCATGTAGGCAAGAATTGTAGAGGCAACAGGCTGGGGCTGTGGGGGTTCTGCTGCAGTCACCTGCAGAAGTATGGTGGTCCAGTCCCCAGTGGTCAGCATGTTTATTTGTGTTGCAAACAATAAGAAAAAAGATACAAGGGTGGAGGGAGAGAAAACATATGAAATAACATTAATTCCATATCATTTTAATATTTCAAAATATATCCAAATTTATATAATAGTACGGTAACCTTTGGCACATCCAGATATGAATGTGTAGTCATAAATGTGTCATAAAACACATCAGTCTCAATGTTATTACAGACATTAGGCCACTAGTTTGGTGACTATGGCATATATGTTACATGCATTCCAATTAAATACATCCATTAACAATGATGGATATTTTAATTGCACTTGATTGCAGAAACTAGACTTTTTATATATTATTCTTTAACAGATTGCTGCTGCATGGAATTGAACATGCACACAATAAAGTTGATTTACACATTGCCTAAAGCAGTTATCAAGAGCTATTGGAGCAGGCATTTATGCTTGATATATATGTAAGATATGGCTACTCAGTTGCATGTGTCTCAAGGGGAACGCTACAGAATCCTGAAAGCCCAAAATCCTGAAGACCAAAATCCTGAGACCAAAATCCTGAAAGTTCAAAATCCTGAAAACTCAAAATCCTGAAAACACACAGGATACCACCACTTACTATATTCCAGCACAAGTACATACAGAAACAAATAAAACACAAGACATATTACTCTTCTCCAAGTAGTATGTTGAAGTGCAATCTCGGAGTTATTATATTTAAGTAGCAGGGACTATGCTGGAATATAGTAAGTGTTGGTTTCCTGTGAGTTTTCAGGATTTTGAGTTTTAAAGATTTTGAGTTTTCAAGATTTTAAGTTTTCAGGATTTTGGTATCAGGATTTTGGGCTTCAGAATTTTGGGCTTTCAGGATTCTGTAGCGCTTCCATCTCAAGTGCCCACAGACTGATGCCCTGAAATTTGGTAAGATAAACTACATTACAAATGTGCCATGATCTTGTTTGAATTCATTCCTGATCCAAACCTAACTCTTGCCTCCCTGAAGCATGCCAGTCATTCCTGATGCACCTCCCTATTCCAGGCTATCTCTTCAGAAGCTGTACAGAACAGAAAACAGATAAAATCAGAATGATATTAGGCATGTCTAGGCAATCCATGTTATTGTATTGGTTGGTTATGGGTCTCTGTACTTACACAACTCAGGGGTGTCAGCAGTTCTAATCTCTGCATCCCATCAGCTCAAGAGGTCCTTCTTGTGTCTTTTCATGTCACTATAATGGGAACACCAATATTCACCAGTGCATGGAATGCCATTTGCACTGGTGACAGCCTTTGCAAAGCTATTCCAAGCCTTAACTGTGCACTGAGATCCAGTATATTCCTCCTGCAGATGCTTACAGCTGTAGTGCTTCATGAGGAGTACAACAAAGATCCATGTCTCCTCATGACACCACCTGTGGGCTCTAAATGGTGCACCATCCTCACCATAGCCTGTCATATCTTCTCAAGGATGTCAGGAAATATGACAGGGAATTGGCACCCAACTGATATCTCACGTGTACCATCTTGCGCTTAATGACAGACAACCGTGCCAACTGCATTTGTGCAATAGAAAGCAGACAAATGACCTATTAGAGAAAGTGGGTATGATTGCTTCAAAGTAAGCTGCAGGGGTGAAACATGGTTATGCATAATGCTTAGTGTATTCACATATTTTACTGTGAATTCAACAAATGCTTTTTGCTGATGATATCTGATTTACATTTGAAATTATATATTGTCATCTCTAACTATGCTCTCTGGTATGTTGGATGGTAATCATACATATATGTTCTTGTGACACACAGATATGACATGGCATTTTCTATAACATTAGCAATAATCAGTGCTGGTAATGGATACATTTACATATATCAGGACATAATTGGTTGGTGAGACATGCAGTTTTTAGAAACTGTGACTGATAGCACCTAAGAATTAAACCTGTGACAAAAAAGAAGGCTGAAGTGCTATATTCTATTTATTAACTGTTAATGCCACAAGAGAACTACTATTTTCGGGTTGTAAGTTAAGGTGTAACAATTTCAGTGCGAGTAGAGATCCAATTTTAACCAGATTGTATGCGTTAGACTTTGAGTTGTTATATTATTGAACCTATATTTAGAGATAATTATTTATTGCCATGAAACAATTTCTTTGCATTGATTTGAGCAATCTCAATAAAACATCTGGAGGAAGGGGCCTTACATACTTTACATTACATAGGTTCATAGGTAGGTACTAGGCTATCAGCCCAAAGGCCTAAGTAAGCCTAGCCAACATGGCTCCCTAGCTTATGCCACCCAAGAAAGTTATTTTCCTATACCACTATCGAGCAGAGCCACAGAAGTGATTCCCGGGGTATATTTCTTATTTCCCATCCACTCAAAGATTTTTCTTCAAGAGTGCTAATGAGGAGTTTTGCTTGACATAGATGGATAGCTTGTTCCAGAGTATGGGAAGTCTCTGGGACAGGAATCTATTCCTCCAGCATGTCCTGTTTATTGTGGTGACAAGGTTTAGGACCCTAGAGCATGTAGCTCAGAGGGATTGGGATTTCTTTAGGTGTAGCATGTCCAACGGCTCTGGGTTTGACATAGCTTTATATGTTAGGCAGAAATCACCTCAGAGTAGGCGATATGCTAAGGAGTAAAGCTGGAGTTTTTTGAGACGGTCAGTGTAAGGCATCTGTTTGAGGCCAGTAATCCTCTGTGAGGTACTTCTGTGGCCTTTCTAGCTGTGCAGATGTCTTGTGAGGTACACTCCAAAAGGGGCATTGTACTCTATAATGGGTCTAATGAATATCGACTAGAAAGGAACAATGACCTCTTTTCCTGAATGAGAACCCTTTTGTAATGAGGTGTGCCACATAGTAGGACTTCCTGACTACTGTGACGATGTGATTATCAAAGGAAAGACTACTGTCCACCTGGGTCCCAAGATCTCTTATCACACATTCGGTGTTAAGTAGACTGCTGCCTATGTGGTAGTTCATGGGTACAGAGTTTTTACCAAATGGGATGACAATGCACTTTTTGGCGTTGAGCTTGAAGCCATGGCTCTGACACCAAGCATCTGTCTCAGTGAGGCCCTTCTGTAGGATGTCCACATCAATTCGGGACTCTACTATGGTTCCTAGTTTGTAGTCATCTATGAACTTCGTTAGCCAGAGGCCTTCTGTATTAGCCTGCACTTCAGAGAAGTAGATACCAAACAGGAGAGGTCCCAGGACTGAACCCTTTGGTACTCCACTTGTCACTGGTTTGAAGTCAGATTTGGAGTCTGCAACCTTTACAGTGTGGGTTCTGTCAGTGAGCCAGTTGGCAACCCATCTTGTGACTTAGGGATTTATACCTAGTTTAGTGAGTTTAGCTATAATTCCAGAATGGGGGATGGTGTTGAAAGCCTTGGTGAGGTCAAAATAGGCTGTGTGAACCACCTTACCCTCATTTATGGCTTTGGTGACTGCCTCAAAGAAGTCAGTTAGGTTCAGGAGGTATGATCTGCCTTTCAGAAACCCAAACTGGATGGGGTCCAGAGTTTGGAGGTTACCAATGTCTTTGTTTATGAGTTCCATGAGCATATGTATGACATACGCAAGGGGGCTATCAATAATGCTTTATTTAGACATATCCAGAGTTTTTCTAATCATTCCTTTAAATATGTAGTGCTACAACAGGTTAAATGTGGGGATAGAAAGGGGCCTTGGAAATTATTCCTTGAGGAAAAAGAAACCTGGTGGCAGGTTTTCCTTAATGCTTGTCAGCTTCCTGGATTAAACAATGTTATTTCTATATCCAGTAAATTGAAATTGAAAGTTCTTGACAGATAAAATGTTTACATACTTTATAGTTATATAAATATATGTTTTGCACATATAAGTTTTATTATTTTAAAAAATATTTATATACATATATGTATAACATATATACAGAAAACTTTTTACATTATTTAAATATTTATATATATATATATATATATATATATATATATATATATATATATATATGTACACTAGGTGTTTTTGTACTATCTGGATATGTATTTGTATTCATATATATATATATATTTTTAAGGTATATGTCTTTTTAAACATTTTAATTGATTTTAATTGATTAATGAGGTAGTGTGTGTTCTTGTAGTATAACTTGGATTGTATTTGCTGTTTTATTTTGTCTGAAGAAGTTTGGTGATAGCTACCAAATGAAAGTGCTTACCTTGGATTATTTGTCTTAATAAATTCTGGACCTTTTTGGATTCTAGTCTACATGGCAGTTTGTTTTCAGTTTGTGGTCTTTCATACTTTTGTTTTTAGAGAGTGCAGCTTTTACTTGTGTAGTTGTGATTATAGGGACTCTGCATTCTTTCTCTATAGATATGGGCCTTTTAGGGGCTGAGAGGGGGGTAAAGTTAGCACTGAACCTATCTGCCAGGATGTTGGCAATATCAGTTGGTTCTGTAATTTTCATGCCGTTATGCTGCAACTCAGAACAGACCTGGGTGTTGCCACTGAGATTCTTGACATAGCTATAGAATGCTTTGTGGTTGTCCTTAGAATCAGTGGCAATTTTATTTTCATAGCTAGCTTTAGAGGGTCTTATAAGGGATCTCAGCTTCTTACCGAGGCTGACCAGGGAGTTCCACCACTCATGGGATTTTACTCGCTTTTGCAACAGTTTCTTCCTTCAGTTGTACAGTTTGTTTATGGCAGGGGACCACCGGATTGGCTTCCTTTTTTTTGGAGGATAGCTTCTTGGTTCTGTTTGGGGTAGCACGATCCATGCACTCATGTAAGTGCTTATAGAGTGCATTTGTGTAGGATTCAGCAGTCGTAACTGTATTGTCCATCTGCGTGGGTGTCATGAAGTTTGCCACTTCTGTCTTAAGAAGCATGAAGTTGGCTTTGGAGAAATTTTTTACCGTGGTTTCCTTAATGGGGGGTGGGGTCGGGATGTGGTTATCTAGGGTGATTAGCTTATGGTCGGATCTGACCAACGAGGAGTTGACTGCAGATGTGGAACACTGGTCACTAATGTTGGTAATGACTAGGTCAAGGATATTGTTGCCCTTGGCGGGGGTGTGGATAAGTTGATCCAGGGCATTAGAATTTATGAATTCCATAAAGCGTTGAGCGAAGGAGTTGGTACATGAGTAGTTTTCCCAGTTAATGGTGGGGTAGTTGAAATTGCCCATTATTAGGGCATTTGGTTGAACCCCAATATTTTCCAGTATATCAAGAAAAGAGGAGTGGGAATCCTGGGGCATGGTGGGGTATCTGTAGCAAGCTACAATTTGGATTGCAGTTTTGCCCAGTGTTAGTTGCACTTGGATAACCTCGGATGCATTATGCTGAGCAACTAGCCTGGATATCCTTAATGAGTATGGACACACCTCTGCCTTTGGTGTTCCGGTCCAGGTTACATGGCCGAAAAGTGTGGTATGAGTTATAGCCTGGTAACACAGGGGTGCTCTCTGGAGCCTTGAACCAGGTCTCACTCACTGCACAGATATCAATGTTCTCCATTTTAAGGAGTGCCTCGAGTGAGTGCATTTTGAGATTTAGACTTTTAGCATTGAGTAGCATTACCCTCAGTTTTTGCTTGCCTGTTCCTGTTATGGTGGTGAATTTGTCATTTGAACCTTGTCTAAAAAAAGGCACTATAGGGGTGGCAAGAGCCTTAGCCAGTATCTGGAATCCCAGGAGTGATAGATGCAGGCCATCTCTGGCAAAGCATCATGGTCTGTTGACTATGTTGTCCCAGGCAGACAGATACTGGATCCCTTAGAATGACACCAGAAGCTTAGCCAATTGTTGAAGTCAATCATTTTGCCCTTGTACTGCGGTATCATTCTGGGCAATGGCAGAATGCTACTCAGGGCTAGGGCCATACCTGCCTGGGCTACAAGATCGGATATCTCTTTCATGTCTCTTTTCATGTAGTCCAGGGAGGTACATCTCAGGTCATTCACACCAACATGGACAATGACAGAGTCATATCTGTACTTGTAGTGGAGTGACCCGAGTGCGTGGGTTATGTGGCGGATCCTGGCACCTGACAGGCAGCTGAGAGTACCCTTTTCCTTGTTTAGCCTGGTGAGTGGGACATCAGTGTGCCTGACTATATGTTTGCCCATAATATCTGAATAAGTGAGTGGGATTTTCATGACAACATCAAGGAAACATTTTCCTTCTTTCTGTGTTTTTTTCTTAAGTTTTGGATTTTTCTTGGTATATTGATTGATTTTCTTAGTATATTTTATTTTTTATTTATTTTCCATTTGTTTACCATGTTAGTCCGACTGGACACAAGGTGACCGTTTTCAGTGGAGGCTCAAAGAGAAAAGCTCCAGATACATAGTAAGCAATTATAACAAGAAATAAAAATAAATTATACAAACATAGCTATTTTGTACAAAGAGCATAGAAAATATAAAAGGAGTAAAATCAGAGTTTTACAATTGATGCAGCATGCAGTGGTTAGAATACTGAGAAACAATTAAACAAGATAATATACAACAAATATGCAATTGCTTGAACATAAATTCAAAAATAAATTTCCATAGACAAACAGGGTCATAAACTAGAAATCATAACTATATTGATATGATTTATATTGCATTTATCTTGTTTTAATGATGGTATATGTGTATTATTAGGGTCTATATTAGAACATTGAATATTTAACAGTTCAAATCACTAAAGGTCGACCTTTAGTGATCGAACTGTTAAAAACATTGAATGTTCAGAAAAAAAAAAAAAAACGGTGTAGGCAGGGGGGGGCAAGCCCCCCTGCACTCTCCACACCCCCTGCTACTTAAATATACCAACTCCAAGACCGCACTACATTGAATTAAATGGAAATCTCCCCTTACGCAGATTTTGTTTACTTGTTCGATGTTCTGCAGTTTCGCTATTCTTGTGTCGACAATGTCAGATTCGACATTGTCGGCTTTCGAGAATTTAATATAGACCCGTATTATTGTGTCATATGTGCTCAAATATTTGCATTAATCTATGTATTTACAGCATACTGACAAAGTACTGGGTCACATCAAAGGCTTGGGAGGTCATTGTCAAGAAATCGAGAACTGTTGCTAAGCTTGGCATTGAATACCATAACTTCAGGTCATGCTACAAGAGAACAACCATGCAAAGACAACCATGTCAGCATCCAGAACACACTACAAACTGAATTTTCACTGTGCACATCAAGAAATGGATAGATTGGCCCAAACTCTGGACTGATATGTGTGCCCCTTTTCTTTACTTTATTCCTGGGGAAATGAAACTCAGAAGTGAAGAGACACACAAGGGAACAGCTCCAGTGGCACACCAGGCCGCGACCCACCGATGTCTACTGTCATGCAAAGCTGACGAAACAGTCGAATCTACCCAAGCTGGAAATGTGAGATCGCAGCCTACCGAAGGAGCGGAGATGGGAGGAGCAACCCGGCCAGAAACTGAAACCTGTAACACCGGTCCCTGTGAAAAGTCCCCCTCTATCTCAGTAATTTGTTTACACCCCCACAAGCCTCCTTCAGAGAATGTGCAGCACATCAATAGGAACAACACCTGCAAAACTCAGCACACACCAGTCAACGACACACTAGCTGCAGACTCCCAAACTTGGCACTCCCCGTCAGGTGTCCCATACCAAGCAAATGGAAGTCCAGTCCGACAACAAATGGCAGGGCCATTTGTTCTCACAGTCTGTACATTGAGACCGATTCAGCTTTCCAAAGGAACCACAATGTCCGCCCCCCATGAGGGCAGACAAGAGCAAAACAATAATTAAAACTAGGAATGAGTACCCACTCTGCTGCAGGCAGCCCTAGGAGGTGCAGCAAATCACGGCAAGACAAAAATATATGTTTTTTCATCATTTGCCCGTAGTGGTCCCTTAAGGATTGTCTCCACAAAGCAAAAGATATCCTGGATAATCAGGGTAGCCACTTTTTTTCACATTTGGAAATCAAATAACATGGCCTTACTGTTAATGGCGTAGTGTTTAACACAAGAGAGCCTGCAAAATGTAACTGCAAAGGTGAAACAAAGATAATGTATACACACAGGTTAAAGTGATATGCCACTCCCACCAAGACAAGAGAAGATGAAGTCCTCATATTAAGACCATATACCCACTCTGCCCCTCAAAGGGATCTACCACCATTAGTGGGCAGTGCAACAGAAGTATAACCCCATTTTACCTAGCTTGTTTTTACTCAGCAGCACAAACCTGAAAACTGGGAGAAAACCAGCACAATGTAAAACTTAAGTCTTCATAATTTATGAGTTGGGTGGTCAGACCAGAGTTTGGGTTCAAGTTTTACTCTGCAGTATGCTTTACCATGGATAGTGCATACTATAGACCCCTCAAGTCCATCATCCAACCTCTGTACAGTCACTGCCTCCCCTCTTACCTCATTACATTACTCAACTTCTAACATGCACCTGCCATCCCCTGCTTCAAATGTTTACTTACAGCTGGCCAAAGTATTCCAACATGCAACTTCCTCTTTATAGCCAGTTTACCTGTTTTCATTCCACTCTTGGACTCCAATACTGTGATGCAGTTTACTATTCTCCTCTCCACCTACATAATTAACCCTTCATAACATACAATAACCCAAGGTTTCTGGCAATTACAGTCCACTCCCAAAGCTTGTCCCCCAGCACCTACATGTGAGCACCTAAACAAAAGTGTACTTTCAGTTTCTGAACTTGTCAGTGCAATTCCCCCTTATAGCATCAGCTTCACAACACCTGCATTCATTTCTCAGTGCTTACTCCCACACACATAATGATACTTGTGATGAGTCATATTTTATCCCAATAAATACTGGCAACATTATTGCATCTATAAGTGTAGTTTAAATTAACTAATCATTGTTATGCTTAACACAACTCACACAGAGTATAGTTAACTTATTTAGCATTCATTACACAGAGTTGCGTTGCAGCTTTCAGTTTGAAAATTGACAGTTGTACTTCATAGAATCATAGGATCATAGGAGGTTACTAGGCTATTTTCTCTGAGGCCCTTATAAGCCTAGCCAAGAGTTTAGCCCATGTTTAGACAAATCAGCACCCAATTCCCCTGTCCAGCAGGGACATGGATGGAATCCCAGGGGTATATTTTCTGTTTCCCATCCAGTTATCCAGGTTGCACTTAAAAAGGGGTAAAGAGGTACTCTATTTGACGTGGAGAGGGAGTCTATTCCATAGATGGGGGAGTCACTGGGACACAAATCTGTCCCGCCAACAAGTCTTGTTGATGTCACAGACCAGGTCGAGGCCACACATGTGAGTTACTAAAGTGGAGCTTGACTTGCAGATATGCAGCAGCCCCATCAAGATGGAGTCTGTGATCACCTTTTATGCCAGAAAGAGGTCACCTCTGAGGAGTCTGTATGAAAATGAGTAGAGGGATAGGGCTTTTAGCCTATCTGTGTATGGTAGATGTTTGAGGCCCTGGATTCTCCTGGTGAGGAACCTCTGTGGTCTCTCCAGCTGCTGCATGTGCTTTGCGAGATACATGCTGAAAGGGGGATTGTACTCAATAATGGGCCTTATAAAAGAATACAGGGATGTTATGACTTCCTTGTCCCTGGATGAGATACCCTTACTTAAGAGATGGGCCATGTAGAAGGCTTTCCGTACAATGGAAGCAACATGGTGGTCAAAAGTCAGGTTGCTATCAACCTGGGTGCCCAAATCCCTCATGACTGATTGCATGCTTAGGACATTGTTATTAATGTGATAATTTGTGGGGACATCACTCTCTCCAAAGGGGATGATGATGCATTTTTTGGTATTCAGCTTGAGGCCATGTTTCTGGCACCAGTCATTTGTCTGAGTGAGACCCTTTTGGAGGATGTCTACATCACTAGGGGAACTGATGACAGCACCCAGCTTGCAGTCATCTTCACACTTGGTCAGCCATAGCCCGCTGGTTTTGGCCTGCACCTTAGAAAAGTATATCCCAAATAACAGATGCCCCAACACTGAACCCCTGGGGTATGTCACTTGTTATGGGTCTACTGATTGTGGTGGCTTCCCCTATTTTGACTAGGTGGGTTCTATCAGTGAAGTAAAAAGACTCTTGACTGGTTGCAAAATTCTTCAAATATCACTCAGAAGTCACTAAAGATGTTAAAATTTAATCAGAAGCTTTCGGGCTATCCACCCTTCATCAGCACATAAAACTATTGAATTAATCACATTTAAATAGAGGTAAAAATGAAGTCACATGATCAAGCCAGCCATACAAATTACACATATACTTTTGCATCAATTAAGTCTTAAATTATGCAAAAATAAATACATTTCAGCATATTCAAATCATGTACTACTTATAGCAGCTTACTAATAACTATATGAAATATAAAATAACATCAACAATAGTGTTGAAATATTACAATACTAAAATCCTAAAAAGTTCAGATGTGAATATAATAATTCATCATATATTTTCTCTCTGCCTTTTTATCAATACAGGTTTCAGACTAACAGTGCTATTCAAGCCTGGCGGTGTATCAGCTTGTAGCTTTACTATCCATTCGTATTCTCTTAATTCTAAAATATTATTTACATCACCTCCTCTTAACCCGATATTCAACACATTTATGCACCTAAACTTAAATGTATGTGTGTGGAACTCCATGATGTGCCTATACAAACCATTAGTCCGTATTTTCCTTTTTATTTCTGACCTGTGTTCAATTATACGGTCTTTTAACTTCCATATCGTCTTTCCTACGTAGAATGCCATACATTGTGTACATGTCGCTAAGTATACTAATTTTGTCGTATTACAATTTGCTTTACAATAAAAAGTAAACTTTTCCTTAGTAACAGGATGTTGAAAACATTTGATTCAAACATATTTATGCAACATGTACAGTTGTAACCTTTATATGTTCCCACTCTACTTTGTGACGTCACTTCTTTACTCTTAAAATCTTTATAACACAGCATCTGTTTGAGTGTCTGATGGTTTCTATAGGCAAATCTGGGTTTCAAACCTATCAAATCTTGTATTTCTGGCATTGCCATTAGTATTATACAATTTTTTTCTATAATTTTACACACTTCCTTTGTATTCCCATTGTATGTAGTTGCATATCTCACGATACTATTACTTTTATTTGTTTTTTGTAGGGCCATTTCCTCTGTTGATTCTAATATAATATTACTAAAAGTGGGTCTATATCTATCCTTCCTCCCTAAAAATACCTCATTGTATATACTATTTATACTTTGTAGCGGATAACCATTCTTTATAAATTCTTCCTTCATCCTATTAGCTTGATCTATAAAATTATTATCTTCTGTATTTAATGGCAATGCCAGAAATAAAGGATTTGATAGGTTTGAAACCCAGATTTGCCTATAGAAACCATCAGACACTCAAACAGATGCTGTGTTATAAAGATTTTAAGAGTAAAGAAGTGACGTCACAAAGTAGAGTGGGAACATATAAAGGTTACAACTGTACATGTTGCATAAATATTTTTGAATCAAATGTTTTCAACATCCTGTTACTAAGAAAAAGTTAACTTTTTATTGTAAAGCAAATTGTAATACGACAAAATTAGTATACTTAGCGACATGTACACAATGTATGGCATTCTACGTAGGAAAGACGATAAGGAAGTTAAAAGACCATATAATTGAACACAGGTCAGAAATAAAAAGGAAAATACAGACTAATGGTTTGTATAGGCACATCATGGAGTTCCACACACATACATTTAAGTTTAGGTGCACAAATGTGTTGAATATCGGGTTAAGAGGGGGTGATGTAAGTACTATTTTAGAATTAAGAGAATACGAATGGATAGTAAAGCTACAAGCTGATACACCACCAGGCTTGAATAGCACTGTTAGTCTGAAACCTGTATTGATAAAAAGGCAGAGAGAAAATATATGATGAATTGTTATATTCACATCTGAACTTTTTAGGATTTTAGTATTGTAATATTTCAACACTATTGTTGATGTTATTTTATATTTCATATAGTTATTAGTAAGCTGCTATAAGTAGTACATGATTTGAATATGCTGAAATGTATTTATTTTTGCATAATTTAAGACTTAATTGATGCAAAAGTATATGTGTAATTTGTATGGCTGGCTTGATCATGTGACTTCATTTTTACCTCTATTTAAATGTGATGAATTCAATAGTTTTATGTGCTGATAAAGGGTGGATAGCCCGAAAGCTTCTGATTAAATTTTAACGTCTTTAGTGACTTCTGAGTGGGTTCTATCAGTGAGCCAGTTTGCGATCCATCTGGTAACATATGGATTGATGCCTAGTTGAGAGAGTTTATCTATTATGCCTGAGTGGGGAATAGTGTCAAAGGCTATGGCCAGGTCAAGGTAGGTGGAGTGCACTGTTTTCCCCTCATCCATGGCTTTGGTGACTGTCTCAAAGAAGTCGACCAAATTTATCAGACACGACCTCCCCTTGGCGAAGACAAAATGTGTGGGATCGAGTGTTTGGAAGTTGTCAATGTCCTTGTTAATGAGGTCCACAATAATCCATTCCATGGCCTTGCAGATCAGGCTAGTTAGGCTGATGGGTCTATAATTTCCCGGATTGGTGGACCCTCTACCTTTGTGTAAAGGGATGACAGTGGCTGTCCTCCATTCAGCTGGGATGAAGCCGGTACTCAGGCTTTGGTTGAATAGGGTGCTTAACGGTGCTGCAAGTTCCTGCCTGAGTTCACATAGGATGTAATATGAGATGTCATCAGGTCCCACGGAGGCTGTATTTTTTGCCTTTGAGTGAGCAGTGATGACCCGTTCCCTAGATATAAGGAGAAGGGGCTAGGTACTGGGGATGTCCTGATTTACTGATGGGGGGGCAGTTTTCAGTTTTCCCTGAATCTGTCAGCCAGCAAGTTTGCTATATCTACAGCATTTGTATATGTGGTGTCCCTGACCACCAGTTCTGAACAGATCTGGGTGCTTCCTTTGAGGTTGCAGACATATGTGAAGAAGGCCTTTTGATTGTCCTAGTAGATGTGGCCAATTTGGACTCGAAGTTAACTTTGGAGGATTTCACTAGTGCTCTTATTTGCTTGTTCAGGCTAAGGAGATATTGCTTCCAATTGGGCACCTGCACCTTCTAGGTTTTGGACAGCATTTTTTTTCCTTTTATTATAGAGTTTATTTATTGCAGATACCCACCAGACAGGATTACTCTTCCTTGCAGAGGATGATTTAGTCCTGTTGGGTATTCCTGATTCCATGCATCTATATAAATGCTCATATAGTGCTTTGGTGTAGATTTGGATATTGGTGCCAGTTCCTACGGGGGAGGGGGGGGGGCTGTAAAGCTGTTTATACCATCTCTCAGGAGGCTGTAATCAGCTTTGGAGAAGTTTTTATGTCTGATCCTAGCTAGAGGGTGGGTTGGGGGAGATGGTGACTTCAAAAGTAAGACCTTATGGTCGGATCATACCAGGGAGGGTGATAATATAGGGATCCTGCAGTGGTTACACATGTTGGTTAATACCAAGTACAAGATGTTATCACCTCTTGTGGGAGTACTGACTTTTGATAGATTCAATTATGGCCAAATAGGTGGATTGGGCATCTTGAGTCAGATTTAGGGACTTGTAGCTAGCTATGCTTTGATAGGGGTCTTGTCAATAGTTAACTGCACCTGGTGAGTCTCCCGTGTGTCATACTGTTTGACCAGCCTGGAGGTGTGTGTGTCTTTATTGTATATTAAAACTCCACCTCCTTTGGCTTTACTGCCCACAGTTTGGGGTCTAAATGTATGATAGTATGAGTAACTACATAAGGCTGGGGTGCTCTCTGCAGCTTTGAACCAGGTTTCTATGACTGCACAGATGTCAGCATTTTGCATGGTTAAGAATGCTTGCAATGAGTGCAGTTTAATGTTTAGACTCCTAGCGTTTAGCATCATGACCTTTAATTTGTGTTTTATTGAACTTTTTATGTTGGTAGTTTTACCCTCATCACTTTTCCTAAAAAAGGCACTATAGGGGAGGCAAGAGCCATTGGCCAGAAGCCTGAAACCCAGGTGAGGCAGATGCAGGCCATCTCTGGCAAAGCATCGTGGTCTGTCGATCATATCTTCCCAGGCTGTTAGGTACTGGATCCCCTTGAAATGGCACCAGAAACTAAGCCAAAAAGTCAATAATTTTCTGTTTGTATTGAGGCATCATTCTGGGTGATGGCAAAATGCTGCTTAAGGCTAGGGACATACCTGCCTGGGACACATAATCAGTCAGCTGAATCATGTCTCTCTTCATATAGTCCAGAGAGGTATGTCTCAAGTCATTCACGCCAACATTGACTATGACAGAGTCATAACAGTATCTGTTGTTGAGAGACTTGAGTGCGTATGTGATATGGTGGATTCTGGCACCTGACAGACAACTAACTGTGACTTTCTCCTTATCCAGCCTGGTGAGAGGCACATCTGTATATCTCACAATGGAGTCTCCTATGACTAATATGTTAGGTTTATGGTGAAGTCTTAGTGGTACTGAGACACAGTTGTGTGGACTATACGTGGTATGTGGTGTGGAGGGCTGTGGAGATCGCGTGTGTTTTTGCCTTGGAGGTCTCCTTTGTTTGGGTATGTTTATGTGGAGGACCTCCACATATGTAGGTGTGTGTTGTGTAGGTGTGGGTGGTGTTTGAGGTGTACTGATTGTGTTGACAACCTTTTCGGTGCCAGATATACTGGCTTGAGGGGGGGAGAGCATGGACTCTAAGTTCCTAATGTAATTGCATCTCTCACAAATATTCAACTAATAATAAAAAGTCACTGATAAAAGTTATTCTGACCCCCTCA
Organism: Protopterus annectens; assembly: GCF_019279795.1. Classification (NCBI taxonomy): domain Eukaryota; kingdom Metazoa; phylum Chordata; order Ceratodontiformes; family Protopteridae; genus Protopterus; species Protopterus annectens. Next base: position 312,157,502 of record NC_056745.1, on the reverse strand, counting down.
GTAAAGCAATGTGCAATCTGAATTCAAACCCTGCATTACTTCTGATGTTAATAAGAACTTACTACATTAATACGTCGAGTCACAGAGAAAGTTACTTAACAGGTGTATTTTCAGCACTCTGCACTGGCCAGCATGCTGACTACAGCACACTGGTTCCTGCCCTATACACAAAATCAACAGCAAAGTCGTTGTGCATGCCAAATAAAATTTTAAGTTTTTTCCTTCAGAAGTTATCTGTTGTTCACTGCTAGTGACCACCGACAGTCAACAGTGCACAGCAGCAAGCATTATGCAAAGTCAGAAGTAAAAAATAAATAATAAATGAAATAAAAAAATTAACAAAAATAATTAAAATGGAAAAATATTTTAAGCAGACTGCTGATTTATCTAAGTGGTGGCTATTGAACCCCGCACCTATGGCATTACCCTGAAACATTCACTATTAATAGTGTTTGCCACATAACTTGCATTTCAGTTGCACATCATCATGCCTTCATGTAATGAAGCTTAATGAGGAAGGAACCACACATGAGCTTGCATAAGGTCATTTCATACACAACATATGCAAATAAAATGCACACCTTTTTTAAGGAAATTTCTTACTTTCATTATTACCTATTCTGTCATGTTTTCAATAGTTTTGCTTAAGGATATATATTTCACAATTCATTCTATTGCTGATTTTACTTCATCACATTTTATTCCATAACGAGTTTATTACATATGCACCTAAAAATATGCTATTATTATAATCAATAGTCAGAAGACTACAGAGGAGACACATATAAAAATTATATCATTTATCATCCATTAAACACAGAACTGTTGTTAGAACCCAAAGATTTTATAATTACAAAAAGGTTCCAGGACACAAACATTTCTTAAGAGTGAATACTAACTTCAAAATATCAAAATCTGAAATCAAACCTTGCATTATTGGTGCTGTTATTCATATCTTACTGTATTAACATGTTGAGACTGAGAAAGTTTCATAACAGGTGTCTATTTTGTAATCAGTACTATCCAGAGTGCTGACTGAAGAACAACGGTGTCAGCCTCATTTGCACTACTGATGATATTCCAAATTAAATTTCTGAGATTTTGCCTCAGGAAGTGAATCATTGCTGACTGCTAGTGACTGCTGACAGTCACCAATGTGCAATGCCAATTGTCACACAATGAGTAAAGCAAAAACAAAAAATTAAAAATGTCTCTGTCTGATGGTTTCCCAACTCTGTGGTCTTACATGATTAAAATGTGAACATTAAGCATCACTGCTTTCACACACACCTTACCCTCTCTAGAATTGAACCGTGAAACCATGGCATTATCATAACATATTGGCAAGATTTACAGTGTTTGCCACATCAGCATAGCCATGAGGTAGAGAAAGTAGAACACAATATACTCAGCTTTGTAATCCTAAAATGTTACATTTAGGGAGCAAGATACCCATGTTCTCCCACTTGGCCTTTGCCCTTTCACAGTAGATGTCTGGCTGAAAAGGATACTTGCACGTTATACTAATGAAGCATGTCACATTACAAGCAAAGGCATGCAATACAAGAGTGTGCTCTTCCCTTTCGATTGTGACCATTAGGCAGTTTTGATACATCTGTAACATGATTGCATTATAATTTGCCTTTATTCTGAATGTTTCTAGTTGTATGTTTAGGTTTTATGTGTTTGATATGACTTACAGACACGTTTTACTCTGAGGCATAGTTACCTCTTAAGCATAATTTAACAAATCGATATAAAGGTTATCTCCTAAGTCACTCACTGTAATCACAAACTTTGCTGGAAGCCTATTTTCCCTGGCACAGCCACTAAGTATACATCAAAGCAGAAGGAGAGTTAAACACTTAACTAGTTGTGAAGTACTGATAGTGAGTTATACTTGCAACCCATTAGTTTGTCCCACTTCCAGACACTTGCCCTTGAACTGCTAGGGCATGTGCACCGCATTTTGTAGGTCTTCACACTATCTTTACCTGCCTAGCACTTCATGCACATTGAGTGATTCAAGAATAATAATGAAATAACACCTGATTTACTTATTCAATGAGTCATGAGCGTTAATCACTATATATATATGCAGCCTGGAGCTAAGGAACTTGTATCATAGTAGGGAAGAGTGCTTAGATTCACCAACTTAAGATAGTGATGTTTGACTGATTTAAAGTGTCAGAATTGCATTCTTTTCTGAGAACTTTATTGCAATTTCTGTCAAGGCATGTTACATTCTTTACAAGTACTACTTAGAGTTATGATTTTAGTATGTATTCCTAGAAAATTGAAAGTGCTATCTGCACTTTAACGGGTCTGTGTTCCGCTACCAAATTAAAATTAACTTGAACAGTTAAATGTTCAACTGCAAACATCAAATCAGACATTTAACGAACACCAGCAACAGCAAAAATAAACTTACCAAGTGGCCACAGTTGGCCAACAACCAGGAAGTAATACAATGCATAAAGTAAATGAAGGTAAACCTTTTAAATTTGTCCTAGTCCCACTGTGGTGCGATCTTGGAGTTAGTATATATAGTTAAGGGGTAGGGGAGTGCATCCCCCCACCTTTGCTGGTTTCATTCCCAATGTTGGCCAACTATGGCCATTGGATAAGTTTAATTTCACTGTTGCCAGTGTTCATTAAATGTCTGATTCAATGTTTACAATTCAACATTTAGGTGCTCGAATTAATTTTAATTCAGTAGCTGAACACAGACCCCACTTTATCCATTTGTGTTGGTATAGAGGGTGTAGCACTTGCTCTATCAATGATCCTCATCTTATGTTACATGAGTTTATGGAAACATTTTTCTGAGGATGTGAACACATTTGTAACTTTGGAGAGGTTGCAGTGTTAAAGTGACAATTCAGAAAATGTTCTATGGTAAGGTTGCTGTATATGCCTGGCATAAACAACTCTTATCCCAGTAGAAGGATTGTTTTCTTGACATCTGTAGTTGCTTGAGTTGGGAAGGATAATAGTTAATTTGGAGGGACTATTTGATTTTTATTACATGACTGAGTGCTGTTTACAATTTGCAATGTTCTTTTTGTAAGGAAGGTTTAACACTTGCTTTTGCAATGACCATTGACTTGTATTATATACAAAGGTTATGTTCTGCCCACATGTCCTTCGGTTTATTAACAGACATCTGAATATAGAATGTTACTTTGTTTTAAAAGTGTCATTTCAT